>NW_006785990.1:1319423-1320507 GCF_000442215.2 Lipotes vexillifer
CTGTACGCGGGCCTCTCACTGTTGTGGCCTCTCCCGTTGTGGAGCACAGGCTCCGGACGCGCAGGCTCAGCGGCCATGGCTCACGGGCCCAGCCGCTCCGCGGCATGTGAGATCTTCCCGGACTGGGGCCCGAACCCGCGTCCCCTGCATCGGCAGGTGGACTCTCAACCACTGCGCCACCAGGGAAGCCCCCCACCCCTTTTTCTTCGTTGATGCTCTTAACATAAATGAAGTCCATGTGTTGTAGCAATTTAGAGGATTAAGTGAACATTATTGAAATTTATGGCATGGAATCACTAAAACTTATTTAGCAGCACATTCTCTTCCTGTTATCAATGTGTATGTATGTATTACTTTTTCTTTTTTCAAGTTCATCTCACCAGTACGGCTAAATTTTAAGTCAAGTTCACATTATGCCTTGAACCACTTATTTAACATCTATAATGAAATACATACACAGTTCTCTTAACATTTTATACCTGTTTTAGCTCTACATTTCATTCCATGAAGATCAACTCTACAAGGAGTAGCCTAGCTGATTTCAGCTGATTCACAGGGAGAAAGGGATTACTAAAACGTTGTTTTAGTTCTGTTCTGCTTTCAGCCTGAAAGAATCAGTATCAAATATGACAGTATCTGTCATTTGAGGCTATGAGACTCTAATGCAAGAACACAGTTCTGTTTCCATGCGCTAACTACTGCCCTACAGTGACCTTCATTTTCTGGCAGCATAGTCTGGATTTGAACCAATGACCTTGAGATAAAAGGCACCAGATAATATGATTAGTCCCCATGCTCTCATAATTCCCTTACTTAAGCAATTAAAATCCAGAGCAGGATGCTTAGTAGTTTCACTTCCACATAGAGGTACAAATAAAGGACTTTACTTTTTTTAAACTAGTCACAAGTTTTGAACCAGAGAGTCTAAAAAAAGAACTTTAATTTGCCTTTTTTTTTTAAACCCCCTTATTGGAGTATAACTGCTTTACAATGGTGTGTTATTTCTGCTGTATAACAAAGTGAATCAGCTATACATTTTTTTTTTTTTTTTTTTTTTTTTTTTTTTGCGGTACGCCGGCCTCTC
>NW_006785990.1:1320628-1339729 GCF_000442215.2 Lipotes vexillifer
GCATCGGCAGGCGGACTCTCAACCACTGCGCCACCAGGGAAGCCCCCATATTTTTTAATGATTGGAAATAATCTCGCTCTTCTCTGAAACTGCTTTCCATTTTGTACCTTTCTTACAAGTTATGACCATATTCTACCTTGTGCCACTCTTGTCTTTCACTAGTGCAAAAATTGTGACCTAATCATCTCCATATATCCCACAATACCTGGGATAGTTTTTCCGTGCATTTTAGGCTGTTAATAAATGTTAGTCATATGAATGAAATTTATTTTTAATTAAAACACACATTAGCTGCAATTAATACAATAAGAAAGCTTAGAAACTTCTCACTGAAAATTGGAATAAAAGAATTAGCTTTTCAGAATGGTTTATTTACAACTTCGTGTTTGAATGCAGGGCAGAATCTAGACAGTATGCTCCATGGTACTGGGATGAAATCAGACTCCGACCAGAAAAAGCCAGAAAATGGAGTAACCTTAGCACCAGAGGATACCTTGCCTTTTTTAAAGTGCTATTGCTCAGGACACTGCCCGGATGATGCTATTAATAACACATGCATGTAAGTATTTTATGCAGTTCTTCTTAAAGTTACGAGAATAGGGTTGCACTTAGTACTATTTTAAGAATTGTTTACTTTGTCTGAATTTTGTTTCTTTAACTTTATACGGTTTTTCCAAAGAGCCAAAAGCTTCTTGTTTTTTATATAGGAACATTTATTACTACTAAGTGATTGATGGTTATTTCCTTAGAGTAATATAGGTTTTAAAGAGTTAAAAGGAATCTGGTATTTGTCTAGCATTTTGGGTTTATTTAGTGATCTTTTTATCATAAAGTGATTGATATTCATTGTAGAAAACTTAGAGATTACCAAAAAGAAACCTTGAAAATTCACCTAAAACCTTGTACTTCTAAATTGGTTGAAATAGGGGCTTCCCTGGTGGTGCAGTGGTTGAGAATCTGCCTGCCAATGCAGGGGACACAGGTTCGAGCCCTGGTCTGGGAAGATCCCACATGCCACGGAGCACCTAAGCCCGTGCGCCACAACTACTGAGCCTGTGCTCTAGAGCCCCCGAGCCACAACTACTGAGCCCACGTGCCACAACTACTGAAGCTCGCATGCCTAGAGCCCATGCTCCACAACAAGAGAAGCCACCTCACCTCAACTAGAGAAAGCCTGCGCACAAAGACGCAATGCAGCCATAAATAAATAAATAAATGTTATTTTTTAAAAAAACCTTCCTATTAAATAAATAAATTGGTTGAAATATTTTGCAGGTCTATAAGAATGATATTGTGATATTTAATTAATTTTGTGTTACTTTCTTATGTGAACTCCCAAATCCAAATCTGATTTATATAACCACTTTAATTTTTCTACTTAATTTCATGTTAATGAATTAATTAATTAATTTATATATGATCATGTAATTCTATTCCATATTCTTGGGGGACATTGAAGAATTGACTTACTAGCCAAAAAAATTCCCTGAACGACTCAATCTCATCAGTCAGTTGTCCCCCTGTTATAAAGGTGTAATAATCAACAATTATTGATTTGTTTTGTACTTCCCTAATAATTTTATGCTCTTTGAATGTGACCAAATGTATACATAAAGCCAAAATGTATACATATAAAACACTGAAATTATATGATGGTTCACCATGTCTTAGATTTGTTGTTTGTGCTGGTGGTGGTTGACTTTACTGTGGCAGACTGGGTGATCTGTTGTTAAGGGAGTGTTCCCTGTGTCACCAAGAGACTTCTTGCCAGACTTCTTGTCTGTAGTTCTTGCTTGATCTGTGTGGGCTATTTGTTAGAGGCTTAGTAACCCAGAGTAAAACTGGGAATCATCAATTTTAACAGAATTTCACCTCACACATAACATTTTCTCATTTCAGAAAATGAATAATTATGCAATATTCTTTTAACTGTAAGCAGTATACTTACTCATATGAACAGTAAGGAGGGACACAAAAGAATCTTTTAGTTGTTTCTTCCTACCCATGAAAGCCTAATGAATATATTAGGAGAAAATTCTGGCATACTGGTACTAAAATGATAACTTTTTTTTTTAAAGATACTCCCCTCTGGGGTTTTCCAATTTTTCATTTTATTTTATTTTATTTTAATTTATTTTTGGTTGCATTGGGTAGTCGTTGCTGCGTGTGGGCTTTCTCTAGTTGTGGCGAGCGGGGGCTACTCTTCGTTGTGGTGCACAGGTTTCTCATTGCGGTGGTTTCACTTGTTGCGGAGCGCGGGCTCTAGGCGCGCGGGCTTCAGTAGTTGTGGCTCGCGGGCTTTAGAGCGCAGGCTCAGTAGTTGTGGCACACAGGCTTAGTTGCTCCGCGGCATGTGGGATCTTCCCGGACCAGGGTTCAAACCCATGTCCCCTGCATTGGCAGGCGGTTTCTTAACCACTGTGCCACCAGGGAAGTCCCGATAACATTTTATTAAATACAAATCCATTTATATAAATTTCTTGAAAATTCAGCTATTCAAAAGTTCTCCCTTTTTTCCTATCATGTTAAATAAAAAGTGCCTCTCAGGATCTTAGTTAGTCTGGTCTTCCCAAATATACTTTTCTTTTCATTGAATCTATTTTTATGTTTCACAGGAAAGTTTGTTTTTATTTATTATTGTGTACACTATGGGAATACTGAAAATCTTATGGATGAAAAGAGATAAAGTTATTTTTAAGTATATTTTTAAGCGTTAAGATTATTTACTTTATAAAGTTGTATAAATCATCTTTCTGTGATCACATGACTATGATTAGCAAAGAGAAGTTACATAGTATTTCATATTTGGTGGGACTTGTTTAATAGAAAATCCTTTTCTACCTGACACAGGATTTTTATTAGACCTTTAGGTTTTAGTTCAGATGTGACAATTTTCATTTGCCTTAAAATGCGTATGGTTTTGCCAGTAAGTCAAATGTGAATGTAATTCTAATTCAGAACTAAAAGCCATCAGATCAGTAACTGGTCACATTCATACTGAGATTTAATTAGTACTTTCCAATGTGAAGTTGGTTTTTGGTTTTTTGGCTTTTTTTCTTTTAGAACTAATGGACATTGCTTTGCCATCATAGAAGAAGATGACCAGGGAGAAACCACGTTGGCTTCAGGGTGTATGAAATATGAAGGATCTGATTTTCAGTGCAAGGTAAGACCTAATTTGAGGCCTATGAAATAAAGAAGGGAGGGACCACAGGAAAAGCGTTGATTCCCCAAGGAGAACTGTGCCTGGTCTGCACATTGCTGTGTGTTCTGGAAGCAAATATGTTGGAGGAAGCTTAGCTCTTGCTTCAGGTTATATGATTGTGCCAATTGAAATTACAGATTATTTTACTTTAAAATAAGTTTTAAATCATCTTTTTTTTTTAATTGTCAAGCCTGTAAAAAATGATACTGTCACACTTATTTCTGGATTATAAAAGTGACTGAAAAGACTTTAAGGTGACAGGTAAATAACCTTTATATCTCTCTGAGACAACTTAGAGACCTTAAGTCCTTGTAAGGAGATCTCAGTGGAGTTACTTTAACAGCACAGCAAAGGTATCAGAGGATCAGTAATAGTTTATGAACATATTGATGGCTTTGGGTTATAAAGCTAATCTCTTCAAAATCCTGTATAGTAATTTTGCCCCAGGGGATCCTTCCAATGTTTTTGAAAACAGCTCCAGAGAGAGCTGTTTGTTAACAAATTTAAGCCTCAGCTATTTTAGAAAATTATTCCAATTAATGAGAAGTTCTCAGGGTTGATAGAAACCACACATGCACGCACGCGAGCACACACACACACAAACATACATACACGCACATATTGCATCCCATCTGTTTTCTGTTTGCTACACCTCTAGTGACAGGGGCTCATTACCTCCCAAGCCCACCTTTTTCATCTGTAGTAATGACCTGACCTTATCCTTAGAAAGCTTTTCCTCTGAATGACTGCAAGTCTCTCTTCCTTTGTACTTCCTTGGACCATAGAGAACTAATTGAATCCCTTTTTAATATGGTAGCCCTTTACTATGTGAAGAAATTTTTTTTTGTATCGCTTTACTCCCCATACCCTATAGTCTTTGCCCAGTGAAAATAGTAGTTCAAAATGACTTCAACGGCCCCTTATAATCATCAGCTTTAGAGTTACTCACTCTTCAGTTTCTCAATGTAAGATGCAGAATTGACTGTGGTCTGGCCAGAAGAAAAGAAGGAGAAAAAAAAAACAAGAATTAGTAACTCCTTTCCCTTTTCCTAAATGCAGCCAAGTCTCATGTTAGAGGTTTGATTGTCATACCATATTCTTGAAATATATGGAGTTTTCTGTCAGCTGAAATCCCCATGTCTTTCACTCATGCTTCTGCTCATCCTTATCTCTTCCATTCTTTATTGGTGCTGTTGGTTTCTTGACACAAACAAGTAGGTGGGAATGGAATGAGTTTTGTTACACAATTGTCACATACTTGTCTAAGTTAAATTTCATTGTATTAAAATTAATCCTTTGCTCTAATTTGTCAGGATTTGGGGGATGCTGATTTGTTTGTCTCCTCCAGTTTTATGCTATTTGCGTATTTATCAGCCGCACTACAGTACACTGTTTAATCACTTTAAAATGTTGAAGAAAGACCTCTCTGTGGTTAAAGCACTGAGCTCAACAGTAGTAACCAGTGTCTCGCAGGCCCCCTCGACTAGATGTGTCCCAAATGAATTTATCAATGTAATTTAGTTGTTAAGCTTGACAATCTGTGTTCAGATAGACATGCTGCCTCTTGCTAGCTGTGGAACTTTGAGCAGGGAGCTTTACTCTCTTAAGTTGTTTTCTCATCAGCAAAGGAGTTCTTGTAAGGGTCAAATGAGAGGTAGCATATATGCAAAGAGTTTAGCACAACTGGCACATAGTAAGGACTTAGTAAATGTTAGCTTTTACCATATTGGTGATGTAACCAAGCAGGCTTTAAACTGGGTCACGCATATATCTAGGTGCACACAGACTACATTACACAAGGATCGCATAGGCACATGGATAGTTTTAAGGGGATCGGTTTACCTATCATGAACTTCCACAGGTCCTACTGCTTAATATTGATCTGCCTGAGACCAGAGCTTCTTAAGCAATTTCTCTTTTCCTTCCTTCCTTTTCACAATCAGCCTTGTCACAGTTTCCAGATTAGCGGCCTGGAATGTAAATACTCAAGTTTCCAAACAGTGTTATAATTTGAAATCTAAGTATCAGTGTGGGGAACTTGGGGATAGCAGATATATTTGCGTATCTGGTAGTTTTTCATTTTCTGCTTTCAACCAATTTGCTAGATCATGTAAAATAATTTTTCCTAATAGGATCATTATAGGAGTTTTAGCATAGGATTGGAAGGTCTCTAAAGAATTATGGGACAATGGTATAACTAGTTCCTTCCATTATCACCTTTTTGTTTATGTGAACAAAGAATCTTAGTACTGACCCCAAAAAAGGAAAAGATAAAAATAGGATTAAAGTTAGTGCCAAACTTTCTCGTTCTAGCAATAAGTAATTATCCATGGACTTAGGAAGTAGTTTTTTTAAGTGTCATTCATCTCATACCCTCTCCAATAAAATTTTCTTTTTATATTAGTATTTTAATAAAGATTATAATATATGTACAGGTTTGATTAATTTTATACTAATAATAATTGTGATGATAAGTCAAACCAAAATAATTTTTTGACTTAAAGACATACTATCACAGGAAATAAAATAGATTATATATGTTTATTTTTCATGTGGAGAATTATTTATCAAGATACGTATTACATTAGGACAATTTTTTTTAACATCTTTATTGGAGTATTATTGCTTTACAATGTTGTGTTAGTTTCTGCTTTATAACAGAGTGAATCAGCTATACATATACATGTATCCCCATATCTCCTCTCTCTTGCGTCTCCCTCCTGCCCTCCCTATCTCACCCCTCTAGGTGGTCACAAAGCACCGAGCTGATCTCCCTGTGCTATGCGGCTGCTTCCCACTAGCTATCTGTTTTACATGTGGTAGTGTATATATGTCTATGCCACTCTCTCACTTCGGCCCGGCTTACCCTTCCCCCTCTCCATGAACATTAGGACATAATTATTGTGGAAAATGTGGAAACGGAATAGGAGCTCAAGGAGCAAAAGGAACACTATAAAATTTTCAATTGTTAAAGAAGCATTTTGACCATTTATTTTTTTAAATAATGATAATGGGTATTGAACTGCTATATTATTTAGATTCTACTGAATAGATTTAAGAGTTATTTTAATTTTATTTTAAAATATCGTGCCAATATGCACGGAATTATCAATACATTCTTTGCAGCTATTTATGATGAGAAATTTTAGGTGTCAGTCTAAAAATATATGAGGGGATACATTGTTTTTCAGAATTCATTTAGGGGTTACACAGACAGAACATGTTGACCACCACTTATCTCACTTTCTGTGTATCTTGCTATATCTCACTCTGAATTTACCTGGCACCTAATCTGAGCAGAACAGCTCTGCTACTTTTACCTAACCTTTTTCCTCCCAGTGCTTTCACATACTGTCAGGTTTGAATCAAAACAAGTTCAAGTGATAATCACCATGCTTCACCCAGACCTTGATTTTCCCTCACACAATCCAGTCTCTGTAGGTAAATCTGGCTTATTCTGTTTCTTCCAGTAGGATGAATTATTTCTCAGAAACCGCACTGCCATTTCTTGTAATTTGGTTTCAGTTCCTTTATCGTGTACCACTCCCCCTCACCTGCAACACCCCCATTCAAGCTCACTAAATAAGTTAGAATCTCCTATTTTGTGAATGCCAAGTGAGTTTTTTCCCCACAAGGATTTTTATTGCCCACCTAAATCCAGAGATACAAATAGACTTGGGTGGAGCATGGGAGTAGGGAGTGCAGGACCCGGAAAGGTTGTGTCACCCAACTTCATAATCTAGACGCACGTAACTTTTGCCTACCCAGATACATAGTTAACCTACATAAGAAAGATGTGAGTTTCATGTTGCTTGTTCTCAGTGAAGCCACATTGAGTCTTCCAGGAGATTACAAGCATTTGTGACTTATTCTAGAATGTCAGCTGGGATCTGTCACATTCACTAGAGGAAGAAGAATTAATTTATTGAACATTTACTATTTGCATTTAATATGCTAAGTGCTTGGTATATTTTACCTCATTTTCTCCCAGTTACCCTATAAGGCAGGTGTTTTTTATCCTCCGTCTTATAGCAGAGGAAACTAAAGCCCAGAGAGAAGTAAGTTCATTGCTCAGGGTCACAAAGTTAATAAATGGCAAAGCTGTGATTTCAGCTATTTGATTCCCAAATCCTTGTTGTTTCCATAATACTGTGCTGCCCCCAATCTGTTGTTGGCAAAGTCTTTCTTTCCCTTTTAAAAGTAATATAACATTTAGCTATCTAGTTTACAGCACTCCTCGTTTCTAAAATCTTTAAATCATACCACTTTCAGCCTTCTCCCAAGTGCCCTCAACTTCGTGTGATGTAGTTCACCTAGCTGAGAAGATGGGAATTCAGACAGAACACAGAAACATTGTAGGGTCTCTGCATACTTCTGGGATACCAATCCCACTTACTAGCGTTTGGTCTGCCTTGTTCATTCCTGCAGTCATCCTTGATGGAGAAGACTGGAACAAAATGAGAGTTAAGGAAGTGTTCATTTTCTTTGTCCTCCATTACCTAGTATTTTGTCACCAGTACTACATCCATTGCTTGGTGGTCTTTCTTCTAGCACTGCCAAAAACCCCTTCCTGATTTTTCTTCACATTTTCTGTCCTGCAAGGCTGAGCTCATTTTGAACTTTAGCCATACTGGGACTATTCTTGGATGCTTCACGCTTCTTTTATTCATCTTAGTTGTATACTCTTCATTCCATCCTTCATGTAAGTTTTCTCTAGATCTGGGATATTTTTTTCAGAGTCACCTGTGTAACTTCTGACATGTCTCTCTTTTCTTTCTTTTTATGATCATTTAAAAGTAAAAACAATTGTTAGAAAGTTAAAAATTCAGTTCAAATGTAAAACTTGTGCTTTTGGAGGTTTCCAAGTACTCTTGACTCATCTTCTCTTATATAATCTCAAGTCCCTTATAGAATCCCATATAGATTCCCCTGTGGAATCTCATTTTCACATTTTTAAAGGAATACCTGATTATACCGAGGTTTCTCCTTTCTGCCCATCTGATATTTAAGAATAAGAAGGTTGGTTTCTGCTTATATCCTTGCTACGTCTATGATGACAGACAATTCCTTTCTGTTACTGTTTTGGTCTAGAATGGCACTTCTTGCAGGTAGTGCTGAAATGTCAGCATTCAAGTTAAGAACTTCTCAAATACTATACTTTTAATCAAATAAAACTTCACATATAATTTTTGGTATCTGTTCCCATGACTACAGTCTTTCCCTGTGCTCATTTTTTGATGTATTAGGGACACATATCTGGTTGGTGGTCTCCCCAAAACTCTCAGAAATATTGTTTCTATATTTTGACCTTATCCTCACCACGTACACTTCAACTTGCTTCCGTATCAGGTTCGTTAGTTTCCGCATTGTTGTTATAGGCAGCATCAACTGTATCTTCTGCCTACTTGACTACCTTTTCTAACCTGTCATTTCTCTGGCCTAGGACACGCTCCACTTTTTAGTCAGATCTTAAGTCTCATCCAACTAAGTCTCAATACTACTATGAGATCATATTTACCCTGCTAGTTTATCACTGTAATAAAATGTATTACCCATGTTTTTTAGGAAAAGATCTCATGATTTTAAATACTTCTTTACTAAAAACAAATGAATAGTCATATCTTAAGATATGCCAAATTTTGGGTGAAAAATATATATAAACTTTTGTTTATCTGTAATTAAGTTATAGTGTAGTGTTCTAACACACCATCCACATACATACATTCTCCTTAAGAAAAAACATTTTAGAGTCTTTACAACACTATTTCACCATAGATTTAAATTTTTCAATAATCACTTTCACACAAACGTAGCAAGTCCTTTTCACTTACTGAATTATAAACTGTATTTTATGAATATTTTAAAAATTAATTATCAGTTTCATGTATCAAATTTTTTCTAATTTTCTTCCTTTAGGATTCACCAAAAGCCCAGCTACGCCGGACAATAGAATGTTGTCGGACCAACTTATGTAACCAGTATTTACAACCTACACTGCCCCCTGTTGTTATAGGTAGGTTAGCAGAGAAAAGTGCAATCATGATTCTCAGTAAAATATTTTCTCTGGTTTTAACAATAAGCAAGCTTTCTAGAGTTCAACACTACAAGTTATTTTTTCCTTTTAAGATGTGATCGAAAGATAATATGTCTTTTTCATTGTTTACTTCCATTATCAGGTCCATTTTTCGATGGCAGCATTCGATGGCTGGCTTTGCTCATTTCTATGGCTGTCTGCATAATTGCTATGATCATCTTCTCCAGCTGCTTTTGTTACAAGTAAGATAATTATTTTGATGCAAAATATTTTGTTGACTATTAGATATAAACAGTTGCTCTTAAAGCCAGTAGGCAGAAACCATTGACACTGAATGTATTTCAGGAACCATTAACTTGTATTTTCTGGTTATCTCCTTTAATTAACTATATTATAGTTTTCTTAAGGGAACAGAAGCCTTACTACTAATCAATTAATTGGACACAACATTATACTTCTTGTTATATTCATGAGTACTTAAGATTTTCTTATTTATAGAATATTGAACTTTCTTATATCTAAATTTAAAAACCTGTCCCAAGAAATCAACTGTATGTATTATCATTCTTTAGTTATTTGGCAGTTCAGAATTGTTTGCATTTAGTCATGATTTCAGAAGACAGTTGCCAGAAGAGCAATAAGAGGAGGGCATAAACTTAAATAATAAAATATTATCTTACTGGCATATGAATAAACAGAGAGATCAATGGAATTCGTTACTAGACCCATAAGTAGACCCAAGTATATAAAGAAAGTTAGTATATGATAAAGGTAACATTTCAGATCACTGAGGAAAAGTTGGCTTATTCAGTAAGTGGATTTGGGAGTGGATAGCTATATGGAAGAAAATAAAGTTGAATCAATTCCGTACACTGAAATAAATTTTAGCCAGGTTGGGGTGCTCGCTCACCCTTTCTCTCTCTCTCTCTCTCTCTCTCTCTCTCTCTCTCTATATATATATATATATATATATATATATATATATATATATAAACTATATATATAAACTGAATTGATTAAAATATTAGAACAAACCTTGGAAGAATTTTTTAAAATAATCTGAGTCTGACACAAAACTTACAAGCAAAAAAACCAAAAAACCAAAACCTTAAAATTAAAAAAGAAAAGATTGATGGTGTCAACTACATAAAAATAAAACTTTACTATGTGGTAGAAACCACCATAAATGGTCAGAAGACAGACCAACAGTGAAAAATATCCACAGCTTATATTACAAAGAGCTGATTTCTCAAATGTAAAGAGCTTCTATAAATCAAAAAGAAAAAAATCAATTCAGTGGGAAATTAGGCCCCAAAAAATGAGCGTATATTTTTACCTAAAGAGAAATAAATATGGCTCTTAAAAATAAAAAGATGACTTAAGAATACTCATAATATGAAAAATATAAATTAGAATCATACTGAGATATTTTTTACCCATTATACTGGCAAAGGTTCAAATGTTTGATAATAGACTTTTTAGATAAAGAAATAGATTGAGCATACTTACTTTTGTTGTGCCCCACTAAAACAGCAATAAAGAGTTTTTAACTTTTTTGTCCAACCAGGACAAGGAGACAAGATAACAGCAAAAAGCTGTGGAACCTGTGAAGCTTATGGATGAGTAGTGACTTTGTAGACCTAAGAAATCTGAATCCCAGGCTAGAAAATGAGAAAGACAAACAGCAACCAGTTTATACTGTAAAATTCCCCAAGAAGCTCAATTGGCAGTAGCAGTTATCTATGGTAGTGAAGTTGAGGCGGGCAGTAAAACCAAGAGGATTGCTTGAAAGTCTGTTTTTAGAAAGTCAGATGCTGTATTAGTTATGCAATACTGCATTAAGAAATCACTCCCAAACTTAGTGGCTTGAAACAGCAGTTATTATCTCATTGTTTCTGTGGGTCAGGACTTCCGGAGTGACTTGACTGAGTGGCTCAGATGTCAGCAGAGGCTGCGCTCACCTGGAGGCTTGAGTGGAGCTGGTAGATCCCCTTCCAAGATAGCTCACTTCCGAGGCTCACAAGTTGGCAGGAGACCTTAGTTCCTCTGATGTGAGCCTCTCTACTGAGCTGCCTGCATGAGCTTCCTCACAGCATGAGGCCTGGTTCCCCCGCACCCCCCAGAGTGAGTGATCCTGGAGACCAAGGTGGAAGCTGCAGTGCTGTTTATGATCTAGACTCAGAAGTGACACCATCACTTCTGCCATATTCTGTTGGTCACAGAGATGAGCTCTGCTTTATGGAAGGGAAGTAAACAAGGCAGGCATACCAGGAGTTGAGAAATTTTGTGGGCCATTTTGGATGCCAAATACCACAGATGTTGAGATCCCTACTCTTTTTCTGAATAATGATGTGACTTTCCACCATCTCTTTAACAGAAGGCTAGAAGTGTAGTCTCTGAAAAGAACAAAAATGTTCTCAGCTATGGTATCCCATTATTGAGGGTGAGGTATTATAATAAAAATGAGGTAAAGTGAATATTTACATACTAATTTGTGGGCCCCCCTACCCTCCAGAACCCTGCTAACCAAGCATGTTCCCTCTAGATAACATATAAGAAGATTGTTCTTGGGGAAAATCCATCTAGCCCAAGAAAAAAGACCTGAGTATTCTGTCTCTAGTTAAAGTCCAGTGAAATGGCCCAAGCAGATTGTCTTACAGTGAAACCTGTAATCAGTAAGCCCCAATCGCATACTAATAGCTGCCAATCAGCCAGTGAAGGGCACTGATCCCTGAGAAACAGGAAACAAATGAGGTGAGTCTTGTGATTGCCCAGCTTACTCCCTGAAGAGAGTTTCTGGCTGCGGGACACAGGAAGAACTCAGGTGTAGCCCAGCAGACGCCGAATCGAGGAGATACAGCTGAGAGTCTGGGGAGAGAGCAGCAGCTATAGTTCATAGGTACAGAGTACTGGAAAGGAGAGTTTTCACAGAGAAAGAACTCCAGACATCTTCAGAATGTTCCCATAGAATATTCAGCTGAATCTTGATCAGTGTGTTCAAGTGAGGAAACCACCTAAGGCTGGGAAAGAACCGCTGAAAAGATTGAAGGAAACAGTATTCAGTGCTCACACAAGGCTGGGGATAGTATCTGTTCCCACCAGCTATGTGACTTGAAAACCTCATAATTCATGGGGTTTTGGTTATAATACCCAGAAGGATCTTGCCTCAGTATTGGAGAATAATTAGCCAGCTGTCTGACTTGGGACAAATGATGAGCCTCTGGGCCATGGTTTTCTCTTTTGTAAAATGGAAACAATAGTACTTACCTCTTACGAGTTTAATAAAGATGAAGTAAGTCATAGAACAGTGCCTGACACACACTCAGCATCAATAAAAATGAGCTATTGTTTTTTTTAACATGTGTCAACATGGGTAAATATGTAATGCATAAGGAGTTTTTTAAAGCATGATGTAAAATATTAATACAACATATGCCATTTGTGTCCAGAAGAACGATGTTGTTTATGAGTATATACTTTTATGGTAAAGGTATAAATACATAGATAGGAAGGATATAACCACCTTCAGGGTAGTGTTTGTCTCTTAGGAGTAAATGAGGGAAATGGAATTATGAGGGAAATGGCTGCAGCTGCAAATATTTTAATGTTTATTTATTTAAAATATATCTAAAATAAACATAGCATAATGTCAATATTTATTAAATGTAAATGGCTTACACATGGGTGCCAAATAAATTAATCTCTACCTTCCTACATGTTTGAAACATTTCATAATTTGAAAATTTTTTAAAAAGCCTTTGAAAATATTAGAATGAATTAAGAGAACCTGTTTGATTTCTTTTCCATAAACTCTTTTTTAAAATGGAAGTATATTTATTGTTCATTTTGATACAAAACTACATGCTTACAAATTCAGATGAAAATACATATGTAAAGTAGAAAGTAAATATTCCTACATTCCCAGCAATAACTATTATATACAACTTGATATATTTCTGATCCTTTTAGACAAGTATAGATACATATAATTTAAAAATGTTTATAGCTAGGATCATACTTTACATGCTGTTTTTTAATCTGTGTTTTTCACTTGCCAATGTACCATGGACGTCTTTCCGTTTTAAGATAGTATATAGCTCTCTACCTCATAAACTCCATTTCTGGACATTATTTTAACAGAGGATATATTTTTCTATGATAAGACTAATTTGGATATGAACCCATGTGATGAAGGAAGGATAATAGTGTCAACAACCTCAGGATTTTTCTTACCTTAGAATTTTATAGTTTTAGAATGTTAATGTAGATTATTTTCTGCTTTTTTAAAAGACATTATTGCAAGAGCATCTCAAGCAGACGCCGTTACAATCGTGACTTGGAACAGGATGAAGCATTTATTCCAGTTGGGGAATCATTAAAAGACCTTATTGACCAGTCACAAAGTTCTGGTAGTGGATCTGGACTACCCTTATTGGTAAGCTGAAATGTCCTATAAACATGAATGGTTTATTAATACAGAATGTGTTGTCATATGATGGTAGACGGCTTAATAATTACATATTAGGGGACTTTACTAGACACACTTTTTTCCCTTCTTATTTAGAAAGATGGTTACAGTAATGCAAGATGAAATTAGTTAAAATAAGAAATATGAAATAAGAAAAATTGAATAAAGTAAGGTAGAGTCACAAGCAAGGTTAAGAGAGAAAATGTGGTCATGAAGTGCTATGTAAGTGTTAACATTAGCTCACAGGTTTTTGTTTCTGTTTTTGTTTTGCGGTACATGGGCCTCTCACTGTTGTGGCCTCTCCCGTTGCGGAGCACAGGCTCTGGACGTGAAGGCTCAGTGGCCATGGCTCACGGGCCCAGCCGCTCCACGGCATGTGGGATCTTCCCGGACCGGGACATGAACCCTCCTCCCCTGCATCAGCAGACAGACTCTCAACCACTGTGCCACCAGGGAAGCCCAGCTCACAGGTTTTTAACAGCCAACCTGAGGAATCAGGTGTAAAATACCTTGCATCTGTAAGGTTAAACTGATTGGTTGGGAGAAGTATAAGTATTTCAGATTCTGAAATCAAAAGGAAGTTACTCCCACAGATCATCTTCAGAGAGAGGATACTTCCCTCAATATAATACTATGTTACCAAAACACAATTCATAAAAGTGATGTTAAAGCGAGTTGTAAATAATTCTAAGAGAATTATATGTATAGAAATATTCAGACTTAGGGGTCAAGGGGACCCTTATAATAAATACTAGATATCTAGATAGATTTTAAATTCTGTGTTTAGTTGGTTTGTTTAAAGTAAATGCATTGATCTCTAATTATAAAATTCATTGAATCAGGTAATTCTGTAATTGAATTGGAAAGGACAGTGTGGACAACATGATTGTCTACATAGAAAATCTCAAAGATGATAACATAAAGCTACAACAACCAATAAGTGAGTTTATCAAGGTCATTGTACAAAAATCATTGAATTTATGTACACTGGCTATAAACAATTAGGGATTAAAATTTTAAAAGCACTATCATTTAAAATAGCATCAAAAACATGAAATACTTTGGAATAAACTTAAAATTTATGTAAGACCTGTACACTTAAAATCAGAAAACATGGGGCTTCCCTGATGGCACAGTGGTTGAGAGTCTGCCTGCCGATGCAGGGGACACGGGTTCATGCCCCGGTCCGGGAAGATCCCACATGCTGCAGAGCGGCTAGGCCCGTGAAGCCATGGCTGCTGAGCCTGCGCGTCCGGAGCCTGTGCTCCGCAACGGGAGAGGCCACTAACAGTGAGAGGCCCGCGTACCGCAAAAAAAAAAAAAAAAATCAGAAAACATTGCCAAAAGAAATGAACAAAACCCTTAATAAGCGTTAAGGTTTTTAACCTGTTTTTGAATCAGAAGACTCAGTATTAAGATTTCAGTTATCCTAAAACTGATTTATAGTTTCAATTCAATCCAAATCAGAATCAGAGCAAACTTTTGTAGAAATTGATGAGCTTTTTCTAACAATTATTTGGAAATGCAGAGGACCTAGAAGAGCCAAAACAATTTTGAAGAATAATAATAAAGAGGATTCACTACCTGATTTCTGGGCTTATTGTACAGCTACAGTAGTCAACACTATCTGATCCTGGCATAAGGATAGGTATGTACATCAGTGGAACAGAATACAGTCTAGAAATGGACGCACACATGTGTGATCAGTTGATTTGGATGCCAGAGTAATTCAGTAGGGACAAGAGTCCATTCAACAAATGGTGCAGGAAAAATTGGGCATCCATTTGCCAAAAGGTGAATCTTGACCCTTATCTCACTCCATATACAAAATTACCTTGAAATGGATTATAGACCTAAATGTAAAAATTAAAGTATAAAACCTTAAAAAGAAAATGTTTTAGAAAATTATTGTGACTTTGAGTAAAGATTTCTTAGGACACAAAAGGCAAGAGTCACTTTAAAAAATGATAAATTGGTCTTTCTAAAAATTTAAAACTTTTCCTATTCAGAAGACACTGTTAAGAAAGTGAAAAAACAAGTCACAGACTGGCAAAGGAGTTCTGATAAAAAATTTGTGTGGCAGAATATATGAAGAATTTTTACAACTCAGTAATGAGACAACCCAATTGTTTAAAAATGGACAAACGATTTGAACAGACACTTGCTCAGAGAAGATATAAGAATGGCAGATAAGCACATGAAAAGATGCTCAGCATCATCAGGGAAATGCAGATTAAACACAGTGAGATACTACACATTCACTAGGGTGACAAAAACCGAGAATATTAAGTGTGGAAAAGAATATAAATCGGGGCTTCCCTGGTGGCACAGTAGTTAAGAATCTGCCTGCCAATGCAGAGGACATGGGTTCGAGCCCTGGTCTGGGAAGATCCCACATGCTTCGGAGCACCTAAGTCCATGCACTGCAGCTGCTGAGCCTGCGCTCTAGAGCCCACAAGCCACAACTACTGAGCCTGTGTGCCACAACTACCGAAGGCCGCACACCTAGAGCCCGTGATCCGCAGCAAGAGAAGCCCGCACACCACAACGAAGAGTAGCCCGCACTCACCGCAACTAGAGAAAAGCCCGCGTGCAGCAACAAAGACCCAACACAGCCATAATAAATAAATAAATAAATAAATAAATAAATAAATAAATAAACTGGAAATCTCATATATTGCTGATTGAAATTCAGAATACAGCTACTTTGGGAAACAGGTTGATAGCTGACTAAAACGTTAAGCATATACTTTTTATACAGTGAAGCAGTCCTTCTGCTAATTGTTTACAGAAGGAATATGCAAACATGTCCATACAGAGACTGACTGTGAATGTTCATAGCAGCTTTATTCATAACAAATTGTAAACAACCCAAAAGTCCATCAGTTGGTAAATGGATAAACAAATTGTGGTACATTCATTGAGTAGAATACTGCTTGTCAGTAAAATGGAACAAACTACTGATGCATGCAATAGCAACACAGGTAAATTTCAAAGTTTTTTTTTTTTTTAATTTCAAAGTATTTTATGCTGAATGAAAGAAGCTAGATACAGAGGCTACCTATTGTATGTTTCCATTTATGTCACATTCAGAACTGTAGGGAAATTCATTGAATCAGGTAATTCTGTAATTGAATTGGAAAGGACAGTGTGGACAACATGATTGTCTACATAGAAAATCTCAAAGATGATAACATAAAGCTACAACAACCAATAAGTGAGTTTATCAAGGTCATTGTACAAAAATCATTGAATTTATGTACACTGGCTATAAACAATTAGGGATTAAAATTTTAAAAGCACTATCATTTAAAATAGCATCAAAAACATGAAATACTTTGGAATAAACTTAAAATTTATGTAAGACCTGTACACTTAAAATCAGAAAACATGGGGCTTCCCTGATGGCACAGTGGTTGAGAGTCTGCCTGCCGATGCAGGGGACACGGGTTCATGCCCCGGTCCGGGAAGATCCCACATGCTGCAGAGCGGCTAGGCCCGTGAAGCCATGGCTGCTGAGCCTGCGCGTCCGGAGCCTGTGCTCCGCAACGGGAGAGGCCACTAACAGTGAGAGGCCCGCGTACCGCAAAAAAAAAAAAAAAATCAGAAAACATTGCCAAAAGAAATGAACAAAACCCTTAATAAGCGTTAAGGTTTTTAACCTGTTTTTGAATCAGAAGACTCAGTATTAAGATTTCAGTTATCCTAAAACTGATTTATAGTTTCAATTCAATCCAAATCAGAATCAGAGCAAACTTTTGTAGAAATTGATGAGCTTTTTCTAACAATTATTTGGAAATGCAGAGGACCTAGAAGAGCCAAAACAATTTTGAAGAATAATAATAAAGAGGATTCACTACCTGATTTCTGGGCTTATTGTACAGCTACAGTAGTCAACACTATCTGATCCTGGCATAAGGATAGGTATGTACATCAGTGGAACAGAATACAGTCTAGAAATGGACGCACACATGTGTGATCAGTTGATTTGGATGCCAGAGTAATTCAGTAGGGACAAGAGTCCATTCAACAAATGGTGCAGGAAAAATTGGGCATCCATTTGCCAAAAGGTGAATCTTGACCCTTATCTCACTCCATATACAAAATTACCTTGAAATGGATTATAGACCTAAATGTAAAAATTAAAGTATAAAACCTTAAAAAGAAAATGTTTTAGAAAATTATTGTGACTTTGAGTAAAGATTTCTTAGGACACAAAAGGCAAGAGTCACTTTAAAAAATGATAAATTGGTCTTTCTAAAAATTTAAAACTTTTCCTATTCAGAAGACACTGTTAAGAAAGTGAAAAAACAAGTCACAGACTGGCAAAGGAGTTCTGATAAAAAATTTGTGTGGCAGAATATATGAAGAATTTTTACAACTCAGTAATGAGACAACCCAATTGTTTAAAAATGGACAAACGATTTGAACAGACACTTGCTCAGAGAAGATATAAGAATGGCAGATAAGCACATGAAAAGATGCTCAGCATCATCAGGGAAATGCAGATTAAACACAGTGAGATACTACACATTCACTAGGGTGACAAAAACCGAGAATATTAAGTGTGGAAAAGAATATAAATCGGGGCTTCCCTGGTGGCACAGTAGTTAAGAATCTGCCTGCCAATGCAGAGGACATGGGTTCGAGCCCTGGTCTGGGAAGATCCCACATGCTTCGGAGCACCTAAGTCCATGCACTGCAGCTGCTGAGCCTGCGCTCTAGAGCCCACAAGCCACAACTACTGAGCCTGTGTGCCACAACTACCGAAGGCCGCACACCTAGAGCCCGTGATCCGCAGCAAGAGAAGCCCGCACACCACAACGAAGAGTAGCCCGCACTCACCGCAACTAGAGAAAAGCCCGCGTGCAGCAACAAAGACCCAACACAGCCATAATAAATAAATAAATAAATAAATAAATAAATAAATAAATAAACTGGAAATCTCATATATTGCTGATTGAAATTCAGAATACAGCTACTTTGGGAAACAGGTTGATAGCTGACTAAAACGTTAAGCATATACTTTTTATACAGTGAAGCAGTCCTTCTGCTAATTGTTTACAGAAGGAATATGCAAACATGTCCATACAGAGACTGACTGTGAATGTTCATAGCAGCTTTATTCATAACAAATTGTAAACAACCCAAAAGTCCATCAGTTGGTAAATGGATAAACAAATTGTGGTACATTCATTGAGTAGAATACTGCTTGTCAGTAAAATGGAACAAACTACTGATGCATGCAATAGCAACACAGGTAAATTTCAAAGTTTTTTTTTTTTTTAATTTCAAAGTATTTTATGCTGAATGAAAGAAGCTAGATACAGAGGCTACCTATTGTATGTTTCCATTTATGTCACATTCAGAACTGTAGGGAAAGAAAAGAGGTCA
>NW_006785990.1:1339739-1342817 GCF_000442215.2 Lipotes vexillifer
AGTCATGCCAGGGACTCAAGGTAGGTGGGGAGGTGATTGACTTTCAAGCGGTAAAGGGAACTTTTCTGGGTTATAGAAATGTTCTGTATCTTAATTGTGATGTTGGTGGTTACATAACTGTATACATTTGTCAAAACACAGTTCTCGAAAAGAGTGCATTTTAGTATATGTAAATTAGACCTCAATAATTCTGGCTTTCTAAAATGAAATCACAAAAGGAATTTGTAATAAGTGATACATAAAGTAAGTCAGTTTAGATGCTCATAAAATCTAGCCCATTTTAACGACATTTCCAACTGGGACCTTAGTGTTGTTTTTTTAATTTAGAATGGCTGCTAATACTTCTGAAAATGAAAGGTAGCAATTTACCTGCCTGTTTCATCCAACAAATATTAATGAAAGCAGTATTGTACTTCAAGTATTGTCCTAAATAAATATCTGTATTCTGTGAGTAGTGGGGGATGGAATTCAAACAAATACGTATATAAATAATAATAAAATTGTAATTGTGATAAGTGCAGCAACTGAGAAATATGTATGTGCTATGAAGGTGTTTAAGAGAGAAACAACACTCTCAAGTAAAGGGAACTGCACGTGCAAAAAGATTGAGACAGGAATGAGCTTGAGTGAATTCTAAGAATTGAAACAAGGTAAATAAGAGGGGATTAGAGTCAATGATCAGGCAGGAGAGTTAGGCAGGGACCAGACCATGAAGGGTCTTACAGACCGAGTTGAGTATTTTTAACTGTCATTTAGATTTTGCTACATGATAAACCATCCCAAAGCTTAGTGGCTTGAAACAACAAATATTTGTTATTTTTCATGCTTCTGTGGGTCTTCTGGGCAGTTCTTTTTCTGAATTTGCTCAGCTAGAGCCAAATGGTGTAGTTTATGTACATGGCCAACAGTTGGTGTGGTTTTGCTCATTTTGGTCACAGGGTGCCCTAGAATGGCAAGAAAGGGCAAGCCCCGGTGCACAAAGACTTTTCACTTGTTTTACAATTGCTGTTGTTCTTTTGCCCAAAGCAAGACATGTTGCCAAGCCCAGAGTCTGGAGGAGACTACCCAAGGGTGTGTGTACTGGGAGGGGAATTATACAGTCCATTTTTGCAAACAATCTGCCACATTGACTAACCTGTTATTTTGTGATTTTAGAATATATTGTACATTGTTTCATCTCCTTTTGAATACAGTACAGTCCTCCCTCAGGATAGACCTCAGGGGTTGGTTCCAGGACCCCTTGTAGATACAAAAATGTACAGATGCTCAGGTCCCTTACAGTCGGCCTTCCACATCCAAGGATGCGGAACGGATATGGAGGCTGACTGTCTATATGTTAATCTTCGAGTTGGTTGGTTGTATATACCATCCTTTTTTTTTTTTTTTTTTTTTTTTTTTTGGCGATACGCAGACCTCTCACTGTTGTGGCCTCTCCCGTTGCGGAGCACAGGCTCCAGATGCGCAGGCTCAGCGGCCATGGCTCACGGGCCCAACCTCCCTCGCAGCATGTGGGATCTTCCCGGACCGGGGCACGAGCCCGTGTCCCCTGCATCGGCAGGCGGACTCTCAACCACTGCGCCACCAGGGAAGCCCCATACCATCCTTTTTGATGGGATGGCCTGTTAAACCACTTTTTCAATCTTAATATGTTCTTCTCATTTTACTTTTTACTATGAAGGTTCAGCGAACTATTGCCAAACAGATTCAGATGGTTCGGCAAGTTGGTAAAGGCCGATATGGAGAAGTGTGGATGGGTAAATGGCGTGGTGAGAAAGTGGCAGTCAAAGTGTTTTTTACCACTGAAGAAGCTAGCTGGTTTCGAGAAACGGAAATCTATCAAACCGTGCTAATGCGCCATGAAAACATACTTGGTGAGTACACGTTTGATTTTAGTCAGTTCCGTATTCTCCAAGGTTAGTGGGATGCCGGTGGAAGCCTGGCACATGGGCTTTGAAAACATATGTGAGTTCAGTTGTGTGCATTTGGCTAAAGGAAATCTAGTGGAATATACAGTTTAAATACAACCCAGTCCTGAATGGCAACCAACCACTTTCCAGACATGGCTCAGAGATATTTTGGGGTTGGGTTCCAGACCACTGCAATAAAGCAAGTCCCACAAATATTTTGGTTTCCAAGTGCCTATAAAAGTTATGTTTATGCTGTACTGTAGTCTATTAAGTGTGCAGTAGCATTCTGTCTAGTAAACAATGTACATACCTTAATTTAAAAATACTTTACTGCTAAAAAATGCCAAACAATTACAATAGTAACATCAAAGACCACTGATCACAGATCACCATAACAAATATAATAATAATGAAAAAGTTTGAAGGTTTGTGAGAATTACCAAAATGTGGCACGTGAAGTGAGGAAATGCTGTTTGAGAAACGGCTCCTATAGACTTGTGGCAGGAGTTGCCACAGACTTTCAATTTGTTAAAAAGCCAGTATCTGTGAAGCTCAGTTAAACAAGGTATGTCTATATTTACTACCCAGCTGAGGAGAAACAGCAGTGAGTTTCAAAGTGGAAGTAATATAGTTTATTGGACTTAGTCATATAGTAACAAAAAACAAGTCTTTTAAAGGTAATTTAAGCAATTTTCTAGGGTAACTTGAACTATATGTACCTTTGCCTGTTGCAAATTAAATCACCCCCCTCCCTCATAAGATGTAGCTTCATTTATTATGTTCTACGCTTAGTAGGTCTCTCTCCTCACCCCCATTCACACAGTAGCAAAATAACCTAGGTATGATCTGATCAGTAGGGTACATAAACTCATCTACCTTCCCTGACTTTCTATTCAGGTACTATTTCCTTGCCCTTTAATTTAGAGAGTGCATAACATGTTGCTAAGAGTATAGTTTCCTATACTAATTATGTTCGTTTCCTAGGACTGTCCGTAACAGAGTACCACAAACTAGGTGGCTTAAAACAACAGAAACTTAATTCTCTCAGAGTTATGGAGCCAGAAGTTTAAAGTCAAGGTGTTGACAGGGCCATGCTCTCTGAAGCCTTTAGGGGAGGACCCTTCCTTGCCTCTTCCAGATTCTGGTGATTGCCAGCTATCTTCGGCACGGC
>NW_006785990.1:1342889-1352557 GCF_000442215.2 Lipotes vexillifer
CATTCCTTGGCTTGGGAGACCACACTCCTATCTCTGTCTTTGTTGGCACGTGGCCTTCTTCCTGTGTGTCTGTATCCATATTTCCCTCTTCCTATAAGAATACCAGTCATTGATTTAGGGCCCACTCTTACCTAGTATCAACTCATCTGAACTTGATTATACCTACAAAGACCTTGTTTCCAAATAAGGTCACATTTATAGGTACCAGGTGGACATGAATGGGGAGGGGGACATTGTTCAACTCAGCACTCACCTTTTTCTGAAGAGAGGGAGGAGAAGAGAAAGGAGAAAGAAAGGAGGCCAGTATCGTGAACTTGCTTGTCAGTGAGCCAGGCTGAAAAGGAAAATGTGATAAGGCATTGATGGGCAAGTGGGAGTTGGCTTAGTTAGGAGCGAACTCTTAGTTGAACATATTTAACTTTATCATTATTTTTTTTTTAGTTTTATTTTTATTTTATTTATTTTTGGCTGTGTTGGGTCTTCGTTGCTGCACGCGGACTTTTTTAGTTGCGGCAAGCGGGGGCTACTCTTCATTGCAGTGTGCGGGCTTCTCATTGCAGTGGCTTCTCTTGTTGCAGAGCACGGGCTCTAGGTATGCAGGCTTCGGTAATCATGGCGCGTGGGCTTCAGTAGTTGTGGCTTGCCGGCTCTAGAGCGCGGGCTCAGTAGTTATGGTGCACGGGCTTAGATGCTCCAAGGCATGTGGGATCTTCCCGGACCAAGGATCGAACCCATGCCCCCTGAATTGGCAGCCGGATTCTTAACCAGTGCACCACCAGGGAAGCCCTAACTTTATTATTTTAATGGGCCCACTTTTCAGTTTGAAATGAAGAGCCTTTTCCACATTCCTTCTTTATAGTTCTTCATACTTACAGAATCATGTAGATTAATAGCATTTCCCTAGGTTATTATATATGTGATCTTTTTCTTAGTCATATTAACATTTTTATGATTATCATTAAGATTACTTTAAATTAATTACAAAAGTATAGACTTTTATATGTAAATGACAGAAATAAAAATTTTGGTAATATATTCAAGAGATTTTGTCAGACAAGTTAAATTTTTATTACCTGTAGATTATACCTAAGTTATTCTCAGTATCCTAAATGAGCATTCATTATTCTTCCTAGCTACATCTGGTAACTAACCTTTTAAATTCATTAATTGAACAGGTTTTATAGCAGCAGATATTAAAGGTACAGGTTCCTGGACTCAGCTCTATTTGATTACCGATTACCATGAAAACGGATCTCTCTATGATTTCCTGAAATGTGCTACACTAGACACCAGAGCCCTGCTTAAGTTGGCTTATTCAGCTGCCTGTGGTCTGTGCCATCTCCACACAGAAATTTATGGCACTCAAGGAAAGCCTGCAATTGCTCATCGTGACCTAAAGAGCAAAAACATCCTCATCAAGAAAAATGGAAGTTGCTGTATTGCTGACCTGGGCCTTGCTGTTAAATTCAACAGGTGAGTGGTTCTTTACCTATTGCTTTGAAATTATTGTAATCTCCTAAAGATATTTACCTGTTAGTATTTGTATTCAGGACAATGGATTTCCAAACGTGTATTTGTGCTTATATAATTATATAAATTGGGTTTTGGGGTTTTTTTGTCTTCGTGGGGTTTTGTTTGTTTGTTTGTTTGTTTGTTTTGCGGTACGCGGGCCTCTCACTGTTGTGGCCTCTCCCGCTGCGGAGCCCAGGCTCCAGACACGCAGGCTCAGTGGCCATGGCTCACGGGCCCAGCCGCTCCGCGGCATGTGGGATCTTCCCAGACCAGGGCACAAACCCGTGTCCCCTGCACCGGCAGGCGGACTCCCAACCACTGTGCCACCAGGGAAGCCCTGTCTTCGTGTTTTGTTGTCATTGTGTTTTCTGTTTTTAACAAAAATTACCTCCTATTCTACATAATTCTTGATTTCCTACTTTTTATTGTCTTAGGCATCCTTCCGTTTCAGTATATATAGATCTACTTCATTCTTTTTAACAGTGTTAAGGAAAGTTTTCCATTTTATAGATGTACTGTAGTTTATTTCATCTGTGACCCAACTGCTGAGCATTAAAGTTACCTCCAGTTTATCTCTATTATTTTAAAAATGCTTTAATGAATATTGTATTTTATCCATATATAATATCCTTGAACACTTGGACAAGTATTTCTTCATAATGGATTGCTAGAGAAGAGGCTAAACAGAGAGTATGTACATATTAAGTTATTAATAGTATGTTGTAGATTATCCCTTTAGAAAGCGTGCATCAGTTTACACTCCCATAAACAAGATATAAGTACGCCATTTCTTCATCACTACTTGATATTGTCAATATTTTTAAACAATGAGAATATCAGATTTTTAGAAAACCATTTAAATTGTTTTAATGTTATAATTCTGGAATACAGCAGCCATTTCACATTTCAAAACTCATTTCAGGCCATAATTTAAAAGTACTAGTCCATGATAAAGCAAACATTAAAAAATTTTAATCTTCTTCCATCATTTTTACAGTATTCTAATCCTGTTGTTTTCATCAGTGGAGTGTATATTGGCTCAAATATTCATCAGATGCTAATTTAAGAAAATATAAAATACATTATATTAATCTCTGCCTCAGAGTAGTTTTCAGAACGTAATAGATCTGGAGACCTAAAAACAAATCATTCATGTCTTCTAACTCTAAAATTTACTCTAAAAATTGAAAAAAACAATAAACATCATTTCAATATGATTATGTAAACATTACTCACAGTAGAACTAAGTTGGTCGGACCCATAAAGAAAAAAAATGTAATCCTAAATCACAAAGGATCACATGAGAATGATAAAAGCAAATGATTCCTCTCAATTAATTTTCACATTCACTTGTTCTGGGATATAATTACGTACCACTTTTTTCGTATTCAGTGTTGTTCTCTTTCTTAGAGAGGCACAAAAATTGTTGGTGACAAAACTTGACCTGAACTGTTGTGAGGTATTTACTGTCTTTATTTATCCAGCTTAGTATGAACATTCATACTTAGTTTTTCACTGTGTACTTACTAATGATTTTGATTGAGTACTGCTGCAGACCCTGCTGGAGATTTATATAATATATAGTATATATTTAAAGGGTATATTACTTTTTTAAATCTGAAAGATGCTGAATTTCAAAATGCATCTGACCCCAAGGATTTCTGTTAAGGGGATGTAGACATATTAGATAGAAAGATAGATCTTTATTTTATTTTGTTATATATATACAGAGAGAGACCCTGACTTTTACAATATGAGACAAAAATAGATGAGAAACGATTTTGTTCTTGGCCCTCAACCTGGACATTGTCTGTCTTCTGTTTCAGTGATACAAATGAAGTTGATGTACCTTTGAATACTAGGGTGGGTACCAAACGCTACATGGCTCCAGAAGTGCTAGATGAAAGCCTGAATAAAAACCATTTCCAGCCCTACATAATGGCTGACATCTATAGCTTTGGCCTGATTATTTGGGAAATGGCTCGTCGTTGTATCACAGGAGGTAGGAGTTTAGGTAGCATGTTTCTGGTTATGTTTGTATACTCATCATTCAAAAAATAACAGCTCCAGTTGTATAATTTAGATGTCGTGTGTGTCAGGGAACCCCAAGATCAACCCCTCCCCAGTTCTGTGATTTCATTAGGACTCCCAGGACTCAGCATATAGTTGTCTTCACAGCTAAAATTTGTTACACTGAAAGGCTACACGTCAAAATTAGCAAAGGGGAAAAGGTGCATGGGGCAGAAAGTTTAGAGGAAATCAGGTACAAGCTTCCAAAAGTCTTTTCCCAGTGGAGTCGCTTGGGATTTGCTTAAGTTACTCCAGCAATGAATCGTGATAATGTGTAAAATATTGTCATCCAGGGAAGTTCATTAGAGATTTAGTACCCAAAGATTTTTTTGGAGGCTGGTCACGTGGGCATCCTCTGCCTAGTATGTATCAAAATTCCAAACTTCTAGAAAGAAAGCCAGGTGTCCAGCATAAACCATATTGTTGGCACAAACAGTCTAGGAACAGTGACTCACCTTTTCATTAGTTTTATATGAGTGTAGGGAGCTGTTTACCAGGCAAGTTCTCAGACACCAGTCAAGTGCCAGTCTTGCAAGCAGGCCTTTTAAGAATAGCAGTTTCAGGTCTGCTTTATTAACTCTTTTCTGCATATATGTTGTCTTTCTACTGCAGAAAAAAAAATAATTAAAAAAATTAAAACCTCATTCATTAGTAGAAACAATTGTGTACATAAATAACGACTGAAAATTTAGGGTAAGTGAGTGGTTCGCCTTGCTTATTTTAAGGGATATTGGTATGTCCAATATGGACAGCTATGGTGGGGGTAGAGAAAATAATTAGACATAAAAAAAAGAGAACATACGTTTACTATTAAAAGTGAATCATCCACTCTGTAATCTTTTCTTCTTTATGGAGAGATTTGTTTCCGTTCCATAGTTCAGTAGAAGGTACTGAATGGATTGATGTATTTTGTCCAGCCACCATTTTTGCGCCCACTGTAATTTCTAACTCACTACAGGAATCGTAGAAGAGTACCAATTGCCATATTATAACATGGTACCCAGTGACCCATCATATGAAGATATGCGTGAGGTTGTGTGTGTCAAACGTTTGCGGCCAATTGTGTCTAATCGATGGAACAGTGATGAAGTAAGTGGAATTCAGTCCCCTTAGGAAGTGATTGCTGAGTGTTGCCAAAGATATTTACCTACTCACTACATTCTCTTTACTTTTCAGTGTCTACGAGCAGTTTTGAAGCTAATGTCAGAATGCTGGGCTCACAATCCAGCCTCCAGACTTACAGCTCTGAGAATCAAGAAGACACTTGCCAAGATGGTTGAATCTCAAGATGTAAAGATTTGACAGACAAATAATCATGAGGAGAAATTCTAGACTGCAAGAACTGTTTTCACCCAAGGAACGGGTGGAATTAGAATAGAATAAGGATGTTAACTTGGTTCTCAGACTCTTTCCTCACTACACCTTCACAGGCTGCTAATATTAAACCTTTCAGTACTCTGTAGAATACAAGCTGGGAACTCCTAAACACTTCATTCTTTATATATGGACAGCTTTATTATAAATGTGGTTTTTGATGCCTTTTTTTTATTGGGTTTTTATGAACTGCATCAAGACTTCAATCCTGATTAATGTCTCCAGTCAAACTCTGGGTACTGAATTACCTGTTCATAAAATGGTGCTTTCTGTGAAAGCCTTAAGAAGATAAATGAATTCAGCAGAGATGGAGAAATATACACTTTTACCTTCTACCTGAGAAAATTTAATCTATTTGTATTCTACCTTTGTAAACAGCCTATGGATCATGATCTGTTTGGGATACTGCTTAGTTTATGATAGTTTGTCATGCCTTGATAGTGGTGTGTGTGTGTGTGTCTGTGTACATACATGCATACGAGAATTCCTCTGCTGCCATTTGAATTAGAAGAAAATAATTTATGAATGCACAGGAGCATATTGGTGGCCGTTGGTTTTGTGCTTTAAAAATGCATTATCTGACCAAGATTTGCCAATCACATAAAAGCCATTTACCTTGCAAGTGAGCTAGCTTCTCCACCAACTTTATTTTTTAACATTAAAATTGATATAAAGGCCAAAAGGAGTTTAAAGTGTATGTAAATTTGGACTGTTTTCCTCCCACCACAAACTTTTTTTTTTTTTTGTAATTATTATTTTTGTCATGAAAAGCATCCTATCCAAAGTTGGAACTTCCAATGCCATGAACCTTCTAAAGAAAACACTTCTTATTGAAGTGAATACTAATTACTGCATTTGATAGCAATTTAAGTGCCTATAACCATGTTCTGTATTCTTTATTCTCAGTAACTTTTAAAAGGGAAGTTATTTATATTTTGCGTGTAATATGCTTTACTTGCAAAGCACCTGCTCCTTTACAACCCTATTTTATATATGTACATACATTCATACTATAGAAACCAGCTCATGTGTACCTCATATCCCATCCTTAAGGGGAAAAAAATTAAAAGTTCTTCAGAAAAAAAACGTTGTAAAGTAGAACTACATGTAAATTTTCAGAATTAATTCAAAGTAGTATATCAAGTCTAGGACTTTGTTTAAATATCAAGAACTAACCATAGGTATAGACTTTCATTAAGATGCCATCATCTCAATTCTCCTTTATGAAAGGATCCTCCAATTAGAAATTTCTGTCACAGAGTTAATATACATTTGTCAACAACTGTTTTAGACATTTAAATCATTTGAGATTTTTGGTTTTATGATTTCTGTTCCGTAAGTTTGTGAAGACAGTGAAGAATCAGGCAAAAAGTTCAATATCTAGTCAGTACCTATATCTATACCATATAGCTGTTATTCAATAAAATGCTACATATTTATGGATGCCTTGTTTCCCCAAGGAGTAATTCTGATTTACTTAAACTAACTATACTTCTGCAATGCCTTTTAAATATTAATGTCTTATTCTGAACAAACAACTCATGGGTGCATAAAGTGAGACAGTTTTCTTGAATATAGCATAAAATAAATTGATTATATCGCAACATAGTTTAAAAAATCTTTAAAGGGGAGGAATCAGAGCATGTATCCATCCATTGCCAAAAATGTGACTGACATTTAAGGATGAAATGCTTACATATTTGTCTATACATCAATCACAAATTTGAGACTTGCTTTAACAGTTTTGACCAAGTTTAATAATTTTCATCGTACATAACTAAAGCTTGAAGTGTTTATCAAGATAAGTAAATTTATATATTGATATATATAGTACCCAGTAACTTCCTGTTTGAGAATGTTTTCCCCATCTCTGTACTGAGAAGTACAGGTATTTTTATCTAAATTTCCAAGTGATTTAGGAATACTTATGAGCTCTACTTAGTGTAAGGTTAACCTTGATTTATTTTTCATTTGATAAACTATAAATCTTGAAAATAATTTGTCATCTTAATAATAAAAAAATGTAAGGAAAGGCAAACTGTATTCTTAGAAATGTTAAAATAGTATGTGGAAGCAGACAATTGCAGATAATATATAAGTACAAGAGCATTATAATGATTTTTTAATTAAATTGATCTATTAAAAATGATACCAAGAAACTTGTTCAATAAAAATATTTTCTAATATTACATGTTCTTTACAAAGCAAATGATTCCATTTTTGAAATCCTAAAGTCAAAAACAAGTTGCATGAAATCTATTTTTTCTCTCCTTTTATTCTTACTCTTAAATTTCTAAATTCATATTTAAATATTTAAAGAGTAAAAGAGGAAGTATTACATGGTACCATAAATAATAATTTGTAAAACCCTGGAAGCCATTATTTGGTCCTGTTTACAACTTAGCATCTTAAAAATGTGTAGCTTCTGTCTGTCATCCCTTTAAATAACTAAAACATCAAAACAAACAAAAAACCAAAACTACCTGAATATAACAGAAGTTAATCCTTCCTCAAAGAAAATTCTCCTTATGAATTCTCTTTATACTGGTAAATATCAATATCTTTAGAATTAAGGGCATGCATGCTAGGAATTGGCTTCAGTGTGTCTATTCTAAGCTTTCCCTGTGCTTTCTTATTGGACAAGTTTCTGAAGCATAAAATTCAAATCTGGTTTCTCTGGAAATGTTTTCACAAAAGATATTTCAATCAACATTTTGTGTTGCCTTTCCAATTTCAGGAGTGTTTTTGAGCTTAGAAAGTGACCTATAGTTCTTGAAAATTATGTTTTCCTAGAATGTGCCAGATTTTTTATTTATTTGCTCTAAAAAATATTCAGTACCTTTTTTTCCCCAGATGCTTTGCTTCTGTTTAGAACAAAAATGCAATACAATGTTTAAAGAATCATGCATCTCTAAGTTGGCCCAAGATCAAATTTGATATTGAATAATTTATTCCAGGCAAGATTTTATAAATTAAATTATTTGTTTTTCTTTTCATACACGTTTTGAAATGTTTCTAAATATCTAAAATAATTTCAACAGCAGAAATACGAATTTATTTTTTTTTAAAAAGATTGTTGCAGCTCTTGTACTGTTTAAAAGTGGTAATATTTATTATTTGCTTGGGTCAGATGTTAAAATAGCAGTGTAGCAGTTCATCTTCTTGCCTCAGTGCTATTATGAGAGTCACAGTGAAAACTGCAGAGAGCTGATACATTCATAAAGAGCAGATTAAATCTAGGGCAGCATCACATGAAGCTATGTGTAATCATCCTATAAGGAAGGTATGTGAATACTGCTTTTGTAAAGGATTAAATATATTATAATTTTAGCTTGTGCTCTGTACTATGCTTTCAATGGAATTATTTAAGCCCTTTTAGTGACTGTTGTCTTTGCCCATTTAAAAACTAAAATGTAGTATATATTGTATAAAATGAAAGTATCATTATAGCTTAATTAGGAAAGTTGTACATATACGCTGAAAGAAGGTTAAAAACAAGCAGTTTTATTATGCATTTGTAAAACACCAAAAATATAGATTCGTCTTTGATATGTAACACACAATGTATTTTGTACAGCATCTGGTTTAAAAGGTGCCTTATTAAGTTTACCATTAATTGCTTTGTTCTATATATAGATTACATCCAGTATATCATTTTTAAGTAAATAACCTTATTTTAGTATACTTTAGTGATGTGTTTTGTGATACTCTGCTTGGACTATATTGTGTATCAGAAGTCACCTATCCAGTGAAATTTTATAACAAATAAGTTAGTGTACATACAGATGTCCCTCAGATGTGCATTTCAGCCACCAGAAACCCAGTGTGGACACAGGGCGGGTAAGTGGCCACACACTCTTCCCTTTGTGTAGATAGAGAAGTTATAATAGTTATATAAGCCTATTGCAGCCAAGGGTTATTTTCCTTTAAAAAAAAAAAGAACAAAACATTTTTTCTAACCCTAAAAATATGTACTCATTGCAGGAATTTTGGAAAACATAGGACAGAATAAAGAAGCAAATGAAATCATTCAAAATCCTATTGCCAGTTAGTACAACTATTTACAGTTGAATGTTTCTTTGATCTTTTTTGCTGCTGCATATTTTTTTTTAATGTTAAGATAAAGCATGTCATTATATATCCATTGAAAACATTTTTTAAAAAATTGACTACATAGCATTCCAGTAAGTAGCTGGAACAATTTATTTTTATAATTCCCTGTTGAATATTTGGGTTATTTTCGTTGTTTGGGAAAATATAACCAATATATTGAACATCCTTGTACATAAATCTTCATATATTTATTTTCTTAGATTACACTCCTAAAAATGGAACCAGTGGATATGAACTTTTTAAAGATTCTTTAAGATGAAAAAAAAAAAATCTGAGATTCTTGATAAATATTGCAATCTTGCTGCCAAGAAGGGTTTCTCATTTACACTCCTAAGACAAGTGTAAGAGAGTGCTCATCTCACTACCTGGCCAGGTAATTTCTTCGAAGTTTTTTCTCTTTCTGCTAATAGAGTGCCTGATTTCTTGCCTGTAACTAGCTTCTTTTAGTTAGAGTAGTGTAATCCATTTATCTGGCCTTATGGTGTTCCTGCTGCAACAAATGCTGTTTTAAAAGCTTAAACCTGGGCTTCCCTGGTGGCGCAGTGCTTGAAAGTCCGCCTGCCGATGCAGGAGACGCGGGTTCGTGCCCCGTTTCGGGA
>NW_006785990.1:1352673-1442631 GCF_000442215.2 Lipotes vexillifer
GTGGCCGCTGGGCCTGCGAGTCCGGAGCCTGTGCTCCGCAAAAGGGAGAGGCCGCGACAGTGAGAGGCCCGCATAACGAAAGAAAAAAAAAAAAAAAAAAGCTTAAACCTCAGGGAAGTAAAGGTAGCTTTCCTTCTGTTCTGTAGCAATATTGTTCTCACCACCTGTCAGAGCTGCTTTCAGTTGTGTGCAAATTCGCTCAGTGTGCCTTGTGCTGCCTTTTTGTAGGCATTTGAACATGTTAAATCCTTATAAAAGATTTGTTACTAGTTGATGTCTCCCCACCCCCACCCGACCCCCCCGCCAAAAAAAAAAGTTTGGAGACAGCCTATTATAGATTCCTTACTGGAATCCTCATTTAGTGTCACTGTAAGACAGTTTCTTGAAACAATAGCATGTACTCTTGTGCAGCTTGATAAAGAAGAATCAGGGATTTCTTGGGCCTATCAAATACTTCCTAGCTTTTTTTCCATCTATAAAAAGCTGACTCAAAAACTGGGTAAATATATCAATTCTTCCTTCTCAGCATAATGTTACTCTCCCTGTTTAGTTGGAAGAGTGACTATTTCCAAGGTTTCTTTAACATTATTAGTAGCATTAATAGAGTAGACATTAAGAAATGAGATGCTGTTCTTCCAGAATAGTCTAATCCTTGTAGGTAATTTTAAGCAGATACTAATTCAGCCATTAAGTCTTCATTCTCTTGGAGAAATATTTATCTGCCTGTTGCTAATGCATGGACCATTTCTTGCACTTCATACTTCAGTTGGATGCATATTCCTAAGAAAGCCTGGCTTCAACCCTGGAGCAGTACAGCCTAAGTGGACACAGTCCACTGCAGGTGGCTGGCCAGAAGTGTAGGCAGAGGCCACCTAATGGCAGTGGCACTGTTCTAGTCATGGGGAGTTAAACACTGTGAGCTCAGGGTAAGAGAAAATGGGCAAGTCACCCTGAAGCTGGGAATCAGTAAAATGAAACTTAGTTCAAGTGCAAAGGTACATGAAAAAATATTTTAGATAGAAGCAGAGACTAGGGCTGAAAGGTTATTGAATTGTTGCTGAATTGTTCTCTTTTTTAGGTGCAATATATGTGGCCTACCTGTTATTCCTCTGAACTTTATCTTTCTGGTCTTTGTCCGGTTACTTGCTCAGAATGAAATTCAGAGTGATTCCAGATACCCCAGTGCTCCCTGCACCCACCTCACTACTCATGGCCTAGATTTTTTTTTTAACATCTTTATTGGTGTAAAATTGCTTTACATTGTTGTGTTAGTTGCTGCTGTATAACAAAGTGAATCAGCTATACGTATACAAATATCCCCTTATCCCCTCCCTCTTGTGTCGCCCTCCCATCCTCCCTATCCCACCCCTCTAGGTGGTCACAGAGCACCGAGGTGATTTCCCAGTGCTATGCATCTGCTTCCCACTAGCTAGCTATTTTACATTTGGTAGTGTATGTATGTCCATGCCACTCTCTCACTTTGTCGCAGCTTACCAGTCTCCCCGTGTCCTAAAGTCCATTCTTTATGTCTGCATCTTTATTCCTGTCCTGCCCCTAGGTTTTTCAGAACCTTTTTTTTTTTAGATTCCATATATATGTGTTAGCATACGTTATTTGTTTTTCTCTTTCTGACTTACTTCACTCTGTAATGACAGACTCTAGGTCCATCCATCTCACTACAAATAACTCAATTTCGTTCTTTTTTATGGCTGCATAATACTCCATTGTATATATGTGCCACATCTTCTTTATCCATTCATCTGTCAATGGAACTTAGGTTGCTTCCATGTCCTGGCTATTGTAAATAGAGCTGCAGTGAACATTGTGGTACATGACTCATTTTGAATTATGGTTTTCTCAGAGTATACACCCAGTTGTGGGATTGCTGGGTCATATGGTAGTTCTATTTTTAGTTTTTTAAGGAACCTTCATACTGTTCTTCATAGTGGCTGTATCAATTTACATTCCCACCAACAGTGCAAGAGGGTTCCCTTTTCTCCACACCCTCTCCAGCATTAATTGTTTGTAGATTTTTTGATGATGGCCATTCTGACCGGTATGAGGTGATACCTCATTGTAGTTTTGATTTGCATTTCTCTAATGATTAGTGATGTTGAGCATCCTTTCATGTGTTTGTTGGCAATCTGTATGTCTTCTTTGGAGAAATGTCTATTGGGTCTTCTGCCCATTTTTGGATTGGGTTTTTTTTTTTTTTTTTTGATGTTGAGCTTCATGAGCTACTTGTGTGTTTTGGAGATTAATCCTTTGTCAGTTGCTTCGTTTGCAAATATTTTCTCCCATTCTGAGGGTTGTCTTTTTGTCTTGGTTATGGTTTCCTTTGCTGTGCAAAAGGTTTTAAGTTTCATTAGGTCCCATTTATTTATTTATTTATTTTATTATTTTTTTTTTTTGCAGTACGCGGGCCTCTCACTGTTGTGGCCTCTCCCATTGCAGAGCACAGGCTCCGACGCGCAGGCCCAGCGGCCATGGCTCACGGGCCCAGTCGGTCCACGGCATGTGGGATCTTCCCGGACCGGGGCACCAACCCATGTCCCCTGCATCAGCAGGCGGACTCTCAACCACTGCGCCACCAGGGAAGCCCGGTCCCATTTATTTTTGTTTTTATTTCCATTTCTCTAGGAAATGGGTCAAAAAGGATCTTGCTGTGCTTTATGTCATAGAGTGTTCTGCCTGTGTTTTTCTCTAAGAGTTTTATAGTGTCTGGCCTTACATTTAGGTCTTTAATCCATTTTGAGTTTATTTTTGTGTGTGGTGTTAGGGAGTATTCTAATTTCATTCTTTAACATGTAGCTGTCCAGTTTTCTCAGCACCACTTATTGAAGAGGCTGTCTTTTCTCCATTATATATTCTTGCCTCCTTTATCAAAGATAAGGTGACATATGTGCGTGGGTTTATCTCTGGGTTTTCTATCCTGTTCCCTTGATCTATATTTCTGTTTTTGTGCTAGTACCATATTGGTCTTGATTACTGTAGCTTTGTAGTATAGTCTGAAGTCTGGGAGCCTGATTCCTCCAGCTCCATTTTTCTTTCTCAAGATTGCTTTGGCTATTCGGGGTCTTTTGTGTTTCCATACAAGTTGTGAAATTTTTTGTTCTAGTTCTGTGAAAAATGTCATGGCCTAGGTTTTATCCAGGGAACCTGAAATGTTACCATTGTTTAGAAGTCAATATGAAATTCTTATATTGAAAGTATTTTTAAGCTAGACAAAGAAAGAACTTGGGTGTTTTTTTTAGGGGAGGAGTCTTTTTCGAAAGCAACTTTAGAACCAGGTTGAAGCACAGCTGCTGCTCTGTTCTGTGTTGCTCTCCTGTATGACTAAAGTCCAAATAAGTGTTGAAAAACAGTAAAAGAAAGAATGGAAAGGCTCTGGCAAAAAAAAAAAAAAAAAAAAGACCAACACTGTTGGGAAAAGCATTTCAATTGAGCACTTTAAAAGTAATTTTTATTATTTGATTCTGTCTTCATACTTGGCTAGTAGTTAGGTTGAAGAGAGAATCTAACTGAAGATTCTACTCTGTGATCTTCCAGCTGTTGCGGTCCGGGAGCCACACGCCTGGAGTCGAGTTCCCCGGTAAATGCGACCCGTGTCCCAACCAAGGACACCCGAGAATCACCAACAGCAAGTAGAAAGATTAGCAAAGGATTTATACAAGTATAGAAGCTTACACAAACTGTCCGGACAGGGTCCCACTCGGAGAGAAGTGAATGAGACCCCGACTAACAGTTGGGCGAGGCTTTTATACCCTTCACAGGGCGGGAAGTCCCCAAGGCGGGAGGGAGCTGTTTAATTTTGAATCAGCCAATCAGGAGCCCGGTTCTTCCCGCCCCAAGCAAGCAAGCAAGTTTCTTACAGAAGCCAAAATGTGCTGTTAGCCCTGAAGCTGTTCTTCCGTTTCGTCACACAGCATCCCTGTGGCCAGTAAGAAGTCTGATATGTGACTAATTCAGTCCTTTTTAGTTTAACTTATTTTTTTAATTCAAGAAACATAGAATTTAAATTTTTGAAGTTTTGCCATGTCTAGATACATTCATTCTGTTACTTAGTACTAATTGGGTCCTTTTAATCTTTCCTTAGATCTGGGAACTTTTCTTCCATCACATCTCTACTCTCTTCCCTTCCCTTTTTACTTTTCTCTTTCTAGATCTGCTATTAGACAAATATTAGGTCCAGTGGATGTGGCTTCCATATTTCTTAACATGTCTTTCATATGTTTGTTTCATCCTGCCTTGTGCTTTTCAGCCCACCTACTGAGTGTTTTTATTTCAACAACCAGATTTTATTTTAACTTTATTTGTATTTTGAAAAAACTTCAAACTTCCAGAAAAGTTGCAAAAATAGTATAAAGAATGCCGTTTACCCTTCATCCAGATTCATAAACTTACATTTTGTCACAATTGCTTTGTCATTCTGTGTGTATTCAAGAATTACAAAGGCTCATCTTGGAATGTCTGTGTACAAACACATACATACACATACTTTTTTCTGAACTAGTTGGAGTAAATTACAGAGCTCAGGCCCCTTTATCCCTGAATACTTCAGGTAGTTAATATAACCAATTATGTACAATTTTCAAAATCAGGAAAGTTAACATACCATAACAATTATCAGCAATACTATAGTCTGAAGACCTTATTCAAGTTTTGCTAGTTGTTCCAGTAAAGTCCTTGAGCACATTTTCCTGGTCCAGAGTCTGCCTAGAATCTCGCATTGCATTTAGGTGTCCTGTCTCCTTATTCTCCTTTAATCTGAAACAGTTCTCCAGCTTTGTCTCTTTTGATACCAACATTTTCTAGAGTAAAGGCCAGTGATTTTGTGGACATGATGTTTGTGTCCTCAGGGCATCCCACCAGGAGGCCACAGCAGGCAGTGTGTCTCATTACTGATGGTGTCATTGTCGATTGTTTGTTTAAGGTGATACTCACCTAGTTTCCCTACTGTGAAGTTACTGTTTTCCCTTTGTAATTAGTTTGTTACCAGAGATACTTTGAGACTGTTTTAGCATCCATTGATAACTTCTACCTGAATCAGTGGTTACAAAGTGGTGATTTTCTGATTCCGTTATTACATTTACATTTATTAATTGGCATTCTGCTACAAGGAATAAGTCTTCTGTTCTCGTTTATTTTTTATTATCAGTATGGGCTCTTATTCAATAAGTTATAGTCTGTTAGGTCATTTTTTTGGTTTGATGCTCAAATTGACCTAGACTTGGCTACTGGGAGTTCATCAAGGTGGCGCCTGAGTCCTTTTGACACATGCCCATCATTTTTGAGCACTTCTTACTTTGGGGTACATGAAGATGTTCCAAGCTCATCTGGTACTTTCCTTGCCCCTGCCATTGAGTCGGCCATTTCTCCAAGGCACTTTGGTTCCTCTTCGGGAGGATGATATTTGGAAACCAGGATCTGGGTGGCAAATAATCAATTTACATGTCCAGTTTCCTGTATTTTTCCTAGAGATTTATATATTCCAAAGTTTTCAGTTTGTTCAGTTTGGAACCTCTTGTCCATGAGGCTAGTTTTCCACAAATGTTTAGCAGTTTGGAGTAGTTGCTCATCTGTGTATTCGTCAACCCCTGCTCACCCCAATTCTGTGTTCCTCAGCTTCCTGTTTTTATCAAGGAGTGATGGGACTAGCTGTTAGAGCAAAAGTAAGTAATCCTTTCCTCTCTTCTTACCTACTCAAGAGGATTCAGGCTTTCCTCACTCTGTTTGTTTACCTTTCCCCTTCCCCAGAAAAGAGTTTTGTCATTGTTGGGCCAGGTTTGGTGGAACTTTCTTGATGAAGGAGGATAGAGGAATGGTGCTTAGGCTAGAGCTGGGAGAGGAGTTTGTGATGTTTTGGAGAGAAACATCCTGGGAGACCAGAGGAGCTTCAGAGTATGAGAGGAAAGGGGAGTTTTGAGAAGCATTTTTTATAGACCATATATCCTCTTCACGGTGTTTCTGAAATAAGGAGTTATTTTGACATGTACTAGTTTGTGGAGGCACAGCTCTAGATTCACTCCTGGGAGTCTTGATTGTGATAAGGTTACATGTGTCTTCTGGGTGTGGGAGGTTCTTACCTCCAAGTGTCAGTAGCTGCCCTGTAACTGAGAGCTCGGGATTGACGGGCACCACTCTAGCTCAAAACAGAGGCCACTGCTGCCTGCTGCTTAGCTCAGACAAGGGGCAGCTGGGACTGGCTGCCCACTGCCTTGACTGCCTCTCCTCCACGGACCCCTCCGGGTGTGTTAGGGGCTGAGTTTGAGTTTGAGCTCCCCTGAAATCACTCCCATCTCCCAAATGTTTTGAGTTATGATTTCCTATTGCTGTTTCATCTTCTACTGGCTCCCTTCTACTTCCTTTTTTTTTTCAGGAATTACTAAAATTTCCTGACCTGCTTATGGTACTCTTTGTTGTTTTTCAATGATATTTTGGAGTATTTTTGTGTGTTTTTTTTTTCCACTGGGTTTGGGAAAGTCTGATACCACTCTGTGCTCATCATTGTCTTGTTCTGGCTGCCTGGGTAACGGGGGGTCTACTTGGGGGCGCACTCAAACAGATTCTCCACCCAGAGATATTAATGGCGATAAGAAATCTATCAAATGAACTTCAGAATTCTTGTTAATCTGGGGTCCTAGTTATTGAAGTGTTTAAACAGAAAATTTACACTTAAACTTGATATTAAGGTTTTGTAAAATTTGCAGTGAAAGCACCCTATTTAAAGGAACCGTTGTCTCTCTAGTTCTCACCCCAGAAGATTCTGGAGTGACTTATCCATGCTGCTGGCCAGTTAGCACTTTCATTTATAACCTCCCTATTGAATAGCACTAGCCATATGAGGGTTGCAAGACATGTGCCCCTTATAGAGGAGATCAATTCACTCTGCTTATTATATGCAGTAAATTCCAGATGAAAGTCTTAAATGCTAAGACTATATTTACCCGCATGTTTCCATTTAGTCATCAGCACAGCCTGACCAGTAATAGCAGGACTGAGCAGAAAGAAGACACAGCGTTGTCTTTCTAGCAGCAAGGGTGACCTGGTACTGGCTTTCCAACCTTTGGTCAGGAGTGGCCCAGATACATCACGCCTTGGGTCAGGATTGGTCTTGTAGCTGAGCTGTACCGGGCAGGATGCCCTGGCCAGAGGGAAGGGCAGGTAGGCAAGAGCCAAACCTGTGGTCAAGAAAATAAAATACCAGGATACTTAGAGCTGTTAGACTAACCACCTCATACTACAGATGGAGACGTTCAAGAGAGGTCGTGATTTACCCCAAGGTCAAACCATCAGTGGCAGAGTGCCCTGGCATATTGTTCCTTTTAACACGAATATTTTAGCACCTCAAGCACACCAAGCTTAGTGGTAAATAAATTCTAAGGGACAATTCTTTAAATCCATGAGCCCAGGGAAACAATGAGAAGGGTTGGGAACCCTGACAACCAACTCTGTCCTTTTTCGTCACCCAGACCAATCTGATTTTCGTATGGAGAGAGGTATATTCAACAAATACTGAATACCTACTACCAAAATAAAAATGTTTCCTGACAAGTAGATGACTGCTTTCTCAAGCCTGTTTGCGTCAGGACCTGTAATTTTTTGAAAACCATATATTGGTATTGTAGGAATAACCACAACTGTAGCTGTACTGTCTAATCCAGTATTCTTATGGATACTGTGGAAGCCTCTGAGTGTTTTATGTAGGATTAACTGGAATTGTGAAGTCACATATGGCCTGGAGTAATGAAAATCACATACCAAATAGTTTGATTTTGTCCCAAATTTCTACCTACTTTACCAAATCCTTTTGCTCGCCATCCTGGTTTGCTCTGCAAACCAGGCAGAGATCTGAAGCACTTCACTTTATTCCAGAGTGGATAATTGTTGAGGGAGATTTTTACAGTCTTCCTTCTCTTCCCTCAGCTCCCTTCCTGGTTAGAAATGCTAATAAGAACTAGGGTGGTCATAAGCTATTGGAGGAAGCAAAAAAGGTGAAGGCTATACACATTTTAGTTCGTGTTTGGCATGTCTTGGCCTTCACCCTGCATGAGGCAAGGAGAAAAAGAAGTAAAATTGAAGTTACAGATAAATTCAAGGAAGGACTGAAACTAAGGAAAAGATACTAAGTTTGTTTCGCTTGGTTAGCTCAACCAGGTCTTTGTCTCCATTTTTGACTGGCAGATACCAAAACAGGTTGGTTTTCTCCTACTGCCCTGCAGTGCGTGGAGACTGGCTTCCAGTATTGGCCAAAATGTCACTTCCATTTAAACATATTCTTTCTAGGAAAGAAAGATTTTCTAGCATAAGATGAAGGAGAAGAGGAAGCAGGAGAAAGGTTTAAAGTGTTACATGGGAGTTTCCAACCACAGGAGGAGCAAAACACCAAAGAAGCTATAGAACACAGGGTGCGGCCAAGAGCTGGAATCCAAGCCATGCCGCCTCGGAAGGCACGCCAGCCCAAGGTTCACATGTCCCCGGAACAAGTCCTGCATGGAGAGAAGCATTCCAGTCCTTCTTATCGTTAAGAAACAGCCAGACCCAGTGCGTCTAGAGGGAGGTCACAAATACCACGTTGTCTTTGCAGAAGGTTTCCAGGGAAGAGCTAGACCAACTGCATGGTCTCCAGACCAACCCTGGCCTGAGCCCCAGGCCAAGGTGAGCTGGATAAGTCCACAATGTCTGGTCAGAGCTGTACCTGGTACTCAGGTCTTGAATATCAGGAAGCCCCCGAATGCTGTGCCTGGAGGGCTTCTCTTCATTATTGATCCCTGGGTTAGCTCAAACCATACTCTCTCACCCTTTTGCAGCTCAGCCATGGCAAAGGTCGTTGCTGGGCTCCCACCCCTCTGCTCCTCGGTGGTATAGACAGGGGTCCGACGGTGACCTCCAAACACCAGCTGCCCTGTGCCTGGCCCTGGGCCGAATTCAATGCTCACTGCAAATAGATAGACCCCACGCTCAGAGGCTCGAAAATAGCCATGTTCAGGGAGGTAGCTGCTGCCGATGTTGATGTAAGTAGTGTTGAACTTCACTGTCTGCAGAGCATCTGTCCCTTCTGAAAAGCTGGCGTAGAAGGCCACAGGGGAGCCTGGAATGCAGGAGGAAAGTGTTAGTGGCTCAGCACCTCACTCCCTCGGGTGGAAAATTATACCTGCCTTCCTCGCCTTCTTAACATTAGAAATAGGTCCCATTTCTAGATAACCCAGATATTGCTGATAGCAATGTATCTTGGGAGCTAACTGGCCAATTCTCAATATTTCACTAGTTGAGAGAAAGGAAAATACAAGTCTGTTGTCTCTACTGGTGTACATTTTAACAAAGCACTTTCTTGTTTGATCCTTCTTTCCAACATCCTTGAGAGATAAGTACCCTGATTGAGGAGACTTTGAGTCTTGCATGGTTAACTTGCATCCAAGGCTAGATGGCTTATCAGTGGCAGGCTGGGACTGGAACCCAGGTCTCTGACTCCCAGATTCCTGCCACCTGCTAGGGATCTTGAGATACCAGGGGAAAGAGAGAAGATTACCTATCTGCAAAGTAGTAATGCTAACCCTGGTGAGATAATTAAGGAATGAAGGGTAGCTCCTACTGGATGTTTAGCACAGGACCCTAGAGAGAGAAGGAAAAAGCAGGTGGGACCAGGGAAGAAAAGTCTTTTCAAGCTGGTCATTTTAATGTTTTCAAAATGTTGCTCAGAGCCCTGGGATTACAGAGGGGGAAACAGGCCCAGAAAGGGAAAGCTTGCCCCAGACGACACACATGACCAAGCTGGGAGCTGTGGATCTCCTGACCTCTGGTACTCTTCCCACTTGAAGCACTTTAGCCAATCTAAGGAGGATGAAACAGAGAACACAGGTGAGCGGCCCGCCAGGCCCACGCACAGGCCTGGAGCGAGAGAAGACGCCTGGCCAGGAGATGGGATGGGAAGGCTGAGTCCTGCTGGGCTCCGGCCACGACCCTGGCCTCGGCACTGATGAGGTCATGTTCCTCACGTGCTCCCTCGTTGCTCCCTCAAGCTGTGGGCTCTCTGTGCACCCCTCACACACCCCTCTCTGTTGAGACCAAGCTCCCCACTTCTCAGGGGATGAAACCAAGGCCTAAAAGAGGAGCAATTTGCATAGCAGTGAGTGACCTAGGTCCCAGAACTAGAGCCCCCGCTCTTTGGCTCCCGGTCCAACAGCATCCTCATGAATGACAAAATTTTGCTTTTCTCTAGTTCTGGAAGATTTTCTGAGAATTAGTTCAGAATAGTTGGGATTCCCATCTGTGTGAGAAATACTGGCTCTGCAGTTACCCCAGCACCCAGGAGGTGGCGCGCTCACCCCGCCGAAGCAAGGTCGGCCTAGCGTGCCCTCTGTGGAGCGCCATGGCCAGCCAGTGGCCCGACGTGCTCCTTGGTGGAAGGGTTGTGCTTCACTGATTTGCCAGCAGGCGGACTGAGTGGTCTTCCCTGCAGGGCATGGAGTCAAGCCCTTTGGCCTTCCCATAAGACAAATAAGGGGGGATTTTTACTTTTAAGGAAAAAAAATTTTTTAAGTAACAATATTGCAGTGGTAAACCCAGATACCTAAACTATCAGGCAGTTGAGGCCTTGCACCACTCACAAGGGAGAAAAAGATGTAAGAGTGTTAGGCAGATACAGCCTCAGCCCTGAAAATGCTGGAGAAATGGGAAAACATTGACTGGTTTCTACTAAACGTTAAGCCTTGTGCTAGGTTTTTGGTAAATGTATCTGCTAGTCTTCATGACAACCCTTTGATGAAGGTAGTGGTTTTCCATTTTACAGAGGAAGAAATTGAGACACGTAAGTGGTGCTAGAGCCTGTGCTATGTGCACTGCTCCCAGGGAGACACTGGCCTGCAGGGCCATAGTGAGGAGTGAGTGGGAGCAGGGCAGGCTTGCGGTGGGATCCTCAGCAAGGCCTCAGACTGCCCACGTGCCAGGCTACACGAGGATATAGACGGCCCAGATGGCGGCCTTGTACTTTAGCCCCAGGTCTGGGTGAGGAGGCGGCCGTAGCTCCAAGGCCAGCCTCTCTGGGTAGGGTAGAGTCACTTGAGGCACAGAGCGTAGGGGTCCACTTTTCAGGGCCATACTCAGGGAGGGGCTGGGAAGGCTAGCTGCTCATCCCTTCAGCCTCAGAGGCAGCTTCCCAGGGCCCTGCAGGGGCCAGTCAAGGGCCTTTCACAGGCGAAGAGCCAGCTCCCTAGAGACAGCCAGACTGGGTTCCTCTGTGCCGCTTACTAGATGTGTGAGCAGGACAGTTGCCTGACTAACCCTGTTTCAGGTAAGATGGCAGCAGTGATAACGCGTCATTGAGCTGTTGTGATAATTCAACGTGGCAAAGCCCAAGAAAGGCATTGTGGGGGACCTGGCTCAGAGCAGCAGCATACGGGTCCACTATGTTAGCAGAACGAGCTCCTTTTGGGGCCCGTGGCTTTCCTCTATATTCACCTCTTGTGGGGTGCTGCCCATGGCAGAGGACACCAGGCCCTATCCACACACTCACTTGTATACAGGGGAAAGCTTAAAGAAACATGGGGGGTGAAGCGGGGTCAGGTGAAGAGCTGAGCTGGAGGGATTTGAGGGTGTCGTTATGGAGGAAAGAGAGGCATCCCCCCTCCCTGCTCTACAGTTAAGAGTGGTGGGCAACCACTGGTGTATGTATGAGCCTCAAGCATCTCCGTGCTGGGGCTCTGCCTGCGCGTTGACAGTTCAGTCATGTGACTTCTACCTCCTAATACTCCAGGTGGCTTAAGGGGCCCCTCCTTAGTCCTAAATAGAAGATGGGTTAAGGGCAAAGCCAGTCCTGAGTAGTGGTGACTGATGGCCATCCTGCTGTCTTTCACCCCGGCCCCCTCTGAGGCAGAAGCGCTGTTGGCAGAGAGCACAGTCTTAGACTCCCCCAGCCTCCTTCCCAGGCTGGGCAACTCACCTGCGTCCCAGAGCGCCGGCCCTTTGACATGCACATCCTCCAAAGACTCCACTTGCTTCTGTTCCCTCCTCCTGGGAGCTTCCAGACCTTTCTGCTGCTTCTTCCCTTTCCTGCTCAGTATGGCCTGCAGCTTCCCCAGGTCCAAGCTGACATTGGCTACCAAGAGTTCTTGAAAGTTCCCAAAGAGGCTGTGGAAGAGGCGCTGGTGCCGCTGCAAGCCGTGCTCGGTGGTGGAGAGCTCCCCGCGAAGGCCCTCGAGGGAGCTGTTGAAGGAGGAGGCCCAGGAAGCCTCGCAGCACTGGCCCACGCGCTCCATGTGGGAGCTCAGGCGCTGGAGCTCCTGTGCTAGCCCAGCCAGATCTGGCCCGCCGGCCGCCGCTGGCGATGCGTCCCGATTGGGCTCCAGGCGCTCGGCCTGCCCGCTGGTCCCCGAGGCCCGTTCCAGGGCTGTCACCCGGGCCGCCAGCGCGTCCCAGCCAAGGGCCTGCTCCTGCAGCCCGCTGGCCGCGTCCAGCAGGGCGGTGCGGATCTGCTCGTAGCGCAGGGGCAGCGGGCCGGGCGCCTCCTCGGACATGTCTTCCATCACCTCCTCCCCGAAGAAGGCGGCCAGCACGGCCTCGTGCCGCAGCGCGTCCTCCAGCAGGGCCGCGAAGGAGCCGTGCAGCCGGCGGATCTCGCGTCGCATCTCAGCCTCGGCGGCCCGCAGCGCACTCACCTCGCTGCCCAGCGTGCGCAGCTGACTCCGGAGCCGCGCCGCGTCGGCCCGCGCCCTCTCGGCCGCCGCCTGGTGCGCATCCACCGCCAGCGACAGGGCAGCCACCCTGCTGCTCAGGGCCTGCAGGGAGGAGCCCTCCTGCTGGCGCCGCTCGTCCAGGCTCACCTGGGTCTCTTCCAGGGCACGCGTGGTGTCCCGCTGGCCCTCCCGGATGACATCCAGGTCAAAGTAGAGTTTCTGGCAGTTGCAGTCCTTGGCGTACTTGATGAGGTCCGCGTGGCCGCCCTGCAGGTGCTGGAGGGTGAGGTTGAGCTCCAGGAGCTGCCGCTCCATGTCCTCCTTGTTCTCCTCCATGATCAGTGACTTTTCCATCAGCATCACCCGCAGCTCACGCAGCGCTGTGTGGTTCACCTGAAGCTCCTGCACCTGCCGCTCTACCTTGCTGATCTGTTCGTAGGTGTCATCGGATTCCAAATACAGCTCCTTGATCTCATCCACGTGCTGGGCGAGGGTGGCCTTCATGTCTGCGAGGGTGCTCTGTAACTTCTCTTCCCTGTGGGCAGTGGTCACATGCAGTGCAGAGAGGTTCCTCTGCAGCTGACCCAGCCTGGCCTGCAGGCTCTCTGGTTCCGGCCTCGCTGCTGCCCCTGCTGCCACCAGGACCAGGCTGCCATTGACCCCCGGGGACTCCTGGGCCTTAAGGAGCTTCTTAAGCTTGGTGTTCACATCCGCCTGGACCTCCAGGAGGGACTGGTGCAGGGACAGGTGCTGGGCATGCAGGTGGGCCTCCACATCCTGCCGTAGCTGGCCCACCCTCTGGCTGTTCTCCTGGACCTTGGTCTCAAATTTGGCACCAAGATCCTGGAAGTCAGCTCTGGCCACAGAGCTCTCCTGGACGCTCTTGAGGTCCTGTCGGTTGGCCTCCACATCAAGAGATAAGTTTCTTATGGCCTGGGAGAGGCTGTGCAGGCTTTGGTTGAAGCTTCTCCACATGGGGCTGAGATGTCCTTGCAGGAAGGTGTTGATGTGGGGCAGTAGCACTTGCTCCAAGGATCTGCCGGGAAACTCTACAAGAGATGCACGTGTTTACACAACCCCTTCGGGAGCAGACAGCCTCCCCAGGGGGCGACTGAGGAGTCGGGGGTGGGGTGGGGCGGGGGGTGCTCTGAGGTATGGGCCTTCCTGCTTCCCCTCCCACTCATCCCCTGGGATGTGACTGGGCTCTTCCTCAGCCCATGGAACCTGCCACTCACCAAGTTCTGTCTGATTTGCCTCAGTTATTGCCACTGTGAGGTTGCTTGCCAGGGCCTTCCATAGGCCTGGGAGGCTGTCTGCCACCTGGTGAATGTCGTTCTGGAGATCTCCCAGCCGGCGTTCCTGCTGCTCCACCATGTCGCTGATGTCTGCATCCCAGTGGCCTGAATACACATGAGACATAAGTGTCTAACTTCCCAGGCCTGGGCAGAACATGAGGTGCAGAGAGGAAATTTGGGGATTGAAACAGGGAGCTGTGTCCTGATGTCCTCTGAGCAGGAGCTTAGAAGCCTTTAACTCCAGAAGGGCAAATGCATGGCAAGTGAGCCCTCACCCTGCCCCCTAAACCCACAGCAGACATGACTAATCCACCGTGGCACACTTTCCTCCTCAGTCACGGGGGGCACGGCTTCTCGACATCATTCTAGTCAGCCCTTGTCAGTAGACAGGAGTTCACCACATGATGAAACTTACTCCCCATCCCAACTATGGCCCGGCCTTGAAAGCCTCACCAATGGTGTCACTTGGTGGTTCTGCTGTGCTGATCATCACCAGGGACAGCATGACTTCCTGGCCCTGGTTAGGGGGGCTGTGGGGAGGCTTCTCCCAGGACATGGGAGCTTATGCAGTTCAGGGGGCAAGGAGGGTGCCGGGTGAAGCTGTCCTTCCCAGAAAATGGGGTCAAGGGAAAGGGTGCGTGTGCTCGGCCAGCAGGCAAGTCACTGAGGGCCCTGGAACCTGGCTGCCTTGGTGTGGGGGCAGGGTGACACAGGGCCACAGAGGGACCCCTGCTGATTCTGGGGACATAGCTTCCCTGAAATGGCACTGCCCTATCAGAGGAGAAGAGCCCTGGGCACATGGGTTCTTTCTTCCCGCCTGTCCGTCCTGTGCCTTCCAGGAAAGCAGCATACCAGGTTCAAAGTCAACTGGCCCATCCCAAGGCTCCTGGAGGCTATCACCTGGATCTTCAGGCTCAGGGATCGCCCTGGGATCTGCAGAGAAGCATCAGATGTTGACACCAGAGGTCAGAGGGGCTGCATGACCTCTGGGGTCAGAGGTCAAGGGGGAAGGGGGATCACAGGGAACCCTACCGTGGTGCTGGCAGTCGGGTCCCACAAAGCCCGGGCAGCACCTCCACGCCACGGAGGCCAGCACCTTCTGCTTGACCTGGTACACCGGCTTGTGGGCCACGCGGTACCTGCGGGAAGACGGCTGGCTCAGCGACTCTAGGGTGAACCGGCACAGGGCCTGGATGAATAGCCCACCCTGCTGCACCCCGACTCACATGACTTTCACTTTCTGGCAGTCCGGAGCCCCGTGTGGACATGGCTGCTGTGAGTGGACTAGGAATTTCTCTGTTTTGCAAGCAGCTACGAAGGTGACCAGCCTGGATTTCTGGTAGGGACACCAGTTACTGGAAAAAACAAGCCAGAAGAGAGGGGGCTGCTGAGCCACACCCAGGCCCCCCACTTCTAGAGGTCAGCAGGGAGCCAGTGCTAAGCACCACCCCCTCCACCGTCCCCGCCTCTCTGCCCTACCCAGTCTGGGGGATTCTGGAATCCATTAGCCTGAGAAGGGAGTGCTCTGCATTATTCATTCCTCTGCTCCAGAGCAAAAGCTCCACAGATCCCGCCTGCAAGGGCACCTGCTCCATGGCCTTCCAGGAAGGACCCCTCACTCCTGGGTCAGCACAGAGAGGCTCAGGAGCACCCCCCCACGACCAAATCACAGAGTTACCACCAGAGTCAGGAAGGGATCTCTCTGTTTCTCCTGGTGCCAGGGAGGCAGCATGGTGCTGCTGGGGCTAGAGAGTCCTGGGTTCGAATCCTTCACAGTTTCTGGTTGTGTGACCTCAAGCGAGGCACTTAGGGAGTTTTCGTTTCCCATCTACACGATGGAGATCATAATAGTCTCCTCCAAGTGGGCAAAAGAGTATCAAGTCCCTGTGGCTCTTCCCAAGTGCCCAGTGAACACTGCTGTCCTGCCCGCTCTGGCGGCCCTGGCAGCCTGCCCCATTCCCATTACCACCCACATCCTTCCTCACCGGAGACCCGGCTGAGGGGAGGGCGCCTGCTCTGGTTGTGCCCCATTATGGCCATTGTGGAAATGGACTTTCAAACAGTTGTAGGGGAAGGCAGCCAGGCCGAGCAGTTCCTTCTGTGGAACCCACACTGAGGTTGTAACTAGTGGTGTGGGGGGTCACACTCGGCATCCTGAACACGCGGGAGGTCACCCTGCCTCCTGTGCCCTCCACCAGCGTGTGCTGCCGTGCATCCAGAGTGGAGGGCTGCTCACTGCTGGCAGAACCCCAGCTCACAGATCTGGTGGCAGAGCTGATGCACTCAGCAACAGGTCAGAGGGCCCTTCCCCACGCAGTCAGCTCTCGCAGCAGAGCTCTCCAGCGTTGCAAGTGGTAATGACCTCCATGGCCCTGTTCGATGTAGCCCCTGGTGAGAGCGGGTGCTGGGCTCCGGCTCAGTGCCAATGTGGAGGCTCAGACCTTCTCTTCAGGGTCCCAAGGGAGAGTGGGTGATCTCAGATGGTGTGATAGGTGCTAGGACCTGGGGAGACTTTGGGGAGGAGGGGATGATTAGGCTGCATCTTACGTGGAGGGAATGAGGTGAAGCACAGGGAGCTGTGACAGAGGTATGTGGCCCCACTGAGTTGCGGAGGCTGGGAGCAGGGAAAGGGCTGCCAAGGAGAGGCGATGGGGGTAAGGAGAAGCCAGACCATGGAGGGCTTGAGTGCCCCCTGAGGACAGGGCTCCATCCTGAAGGCATGGGGAGCCGTGGAGGAGCTTAAGCAGGGAGGTGACATGAAAGAGCCACCCCGGTTCCTGGGTACGGAAAGGATGGGAGGGGGCAAGATGTAGGTGGTGGTGTCAGGGGTCTAGGTGGGAGATAATGGCAGCGTGGACTGACGACCATGATGGTGGATTTCAGGAGAAAGGACCACGTTTGTGAGATGTTGGGAGGCGATGTTCAGGGCCCTTGGTGATTGAGTGGCTCTCAGGCTGCGATTTAATTCTCTGAAGTTGATCTCTGCCCCGGGCCCACCAGGTACCATCACACAGGGATACTGCTGGGGAGGGCAGTGGGGTAAGTTGAGGGGGATTGAGTGACTGTATCTATTTTGAGTGCTGAGACCACGCAGCCTGCCTTCCCACTTGGCTCCCAGAAGCCTGGCAGCTGGCCTTTACCCTCTTGGCAGCAGACTGAAAAAGCTTCTCAGAAAAATGACGCCACTCGAGGGGAAAGACTTAAAGACACTGACACCAGGGGTTCCCCCCAATGAACTAGCCCAGCAGAGCATCCTATAACAAAACAGATCACCCATCCACGCAGCTTCCAATCAGCTTCCCAGCCTCTCTACTCTGAAGCGGGCAGACATCCAAGAATGACCCCTGAGGAAAATCTCTTATAAAAGTGGGAGGTCAAAACGAGCAAATGTAAGAAAATCAACTTGAAGAAAACCAAGACTGCAGGGAGAAAAGAACTTCCTCCCAGATTTGCATTAATATTCCCAGACTGATAAGAGCACTTACTGCATTCCAGAAACAAGAAAAGGAAGCCACTTTAAAAATCGGGGCAGAACACTGAGAGAACAAAAAAGAACCCTTGGAAATTAAAACTATAATGGTAGAAATGCAAAAGAAATTTAATAGAAAAGTTAAAGGGTAAAGTTAAAGAAATTTCCCTAAAAGAAGAGGAAACAGAGATGGAAAATAGGACAGAAAAGATCAGAAAAATAGAGGACCAGTGTTGGGAATCCAACATCCAAACAGTAGGAGTTCCAGAAAGAGAGAACAGAGGGAGGGAATCACTGATGAAAACAACCAAATGAATAGTCCAGAAGAGAAGGACGTGGAATTTCAGATTCAAAGGGCCCACCAGTTACCCACAATACAATGAAAATAAACGCACAGCAAAGCACATCGTTGTGAAATTTTGGAACTCTGGGAATGAGAATGATTCTACACTTTCCAGAGAAAAAAATCAAGCCCCTCCCCACCACACACACACACACACACACACACACACACACACACACACACACACACACACTTGGGAATCCAACATCCAAACAGTAGGAGTTCCAGAAAGAGAGAACAGAGGGAGGGAATCACTGATGAAAACAACCAAATGAATAGTCCAGAAGAGAAGGACGTGGAATTTCAGATTCAAAGGGCCCACCAGTTACCCACAATACAATGAAAATAAACGCACAGCAAAGCACATCGTTGTGAAATTTTGGAACTCTGGGAATGAGAATGATTCTACACTTTCCAGAGAAAAAAATCAAGCCCCTCCCCACCACACACACACACACACACACACACACACACACACACACACACACACACACACACACACACACATCAGTAAATAGAATAGCCTTGAACCTCTCAACAGCAGTACCAGACACTAAAACATAGTGGAGAATCACCTTCAAAATACTGAAGGAAAATTATTTCCAATTTAGAATCCTATACCCAGCCTAACTATCAATTTAAGGAGCACAAAATTATTAAGACGTTTTCAACAAGCCAGACTGATTTCAAAGCATTTCCCTCCCCAGGACCCTCATCAGGGAACTACTAGAGCAGTGGTTTGCAATCTTGCCATCAAACCTTCACATCAGAAGCGTCCTGTGGCACTTTAAAAATATGAGCCTACAGGCCCCACCCCAGGCCAGTTAAAGGAGATTCTCTGGGATTAAGGCCTGGTCTTCTGCATTTTAACGCTCTCTGGGTCATTCTAAGGCATAGCCCAGGATTGAGGACCGCTGTGCCAGAAATGTTCCACCAAAACAGAGAGAACACCAAGAAACAGGAAATCATGGCATCAGGAAACAAGAGTTCCAGCACAGAAACGAGGTAAAGGGAGACCCTAGGACAATGACAGGCAGGGGGTTAGTGAGCAATGGTCCAGCCTGGAGCACAGCTGGAGGCTCTGAGAGAGGCATCTCCAAGAAGACACAGGTGGTCAAACACCTGACAGGAATGAAGGTGGAGAGCAGATGTGGACAACTGGCTGAGAGTTTGGAATTGAACGGTGACAAAAACACAGAAAACTAAGCAAAAGGAAAAAAACTAAAACAAAGACAATTGTTTATTTCAGGGAAAACCAAACGTGTGCGGGGAGGAAAAAGGATGCATAGGCTTTCCAGGACATACAGACTCTGAACATCTACTCAATTTGGCCATTGTAGCAGGAAAGCTGATACTGACAGGATGTAAATAATGGGCATGGCTGCGTTCTAATAAAACTTTATTTACAAAACAGGTGGTGAGCCAAATTTGGCCCACTATGCCAGAGTTTTCCAAGCCCTGCTTATGTGTGTGTATAACTAATAAAAACGAAACTTAAAAATAAAATGATTTCTATCTGGAAGAGAAAATGCAGATGAACAGGTAAGAACATTTTGGAAGACAACGAGTGAGGAGTTCCTCATCTAACTGTTATGACTGACTCTAATGCCAAGGAATGAAAACGGTGGGACGTGAATTCCCCGGTGGTTCCAGTGGTTAAGACTCTGTGCTTTCGATGCCAAGGGTGCGGGTTCAATCCCTGGTCTGGGAACTAAGATCCCACAAGCTGTGCGGGTGTGGCCAAAAAAATTAAATCAATCCAGAAAACAGTGGGACGTTGGCACAAGATTTGTCAAGTCAGTCAGTGGGGACAGAGACCCGGAAGAGACCCGTACATCCCTGAGGGACTAGTAAATGGTAAAAGGGACATGTGAAAATCAGGATGGAAGCAAAGGATGGGCACTCAACACAGAAACGGGACTGTGAAGGTGCTGGGCCCAGAGGTTAGGGCCGGGGGGCAAGGTGGCCACCTGCACAGACTGTTTCAAGGATCAGTGACTGCAGCCCGCACCTCTCCCTGGGCCCCATGGAAATTCCTGGAACATGCTCAGACCTAGAGAGTAGTATCTCTGTAAACCAGTTGTTCTCAACGGGGCCTGTGTTGGGAGGAGAGGGGATTCGCCCCAGGTGTATTTGGCAATGTCAATAGTGCAAGGCTGAGAAACACCCGCTGTAAGCTAAGTTCTGCTCCTCACGTGCCCTCTGAATGGCTGCAGAGGGTCCAGGAGGCCTGTACCCTGGGAGCACCAGGTCTGGGCCAGCCTGCAGGGAGTGACCGGGACTTTCCACCTCGGGTTCCTAGAACTGGAAGCGGTGCTGCCCACCCTTCCTGCCCAGGAACTTTCTCTCCTGATCTGCCCAAACCTCAGGCTCCAGCAGCCGCTGTTCTCCCTGCCCACGCTCCCCTCCCTTGGCACAGTACAGGCTGCTGGCCCAGAAGCCCTGGGAACATTCCTGACCTTTGCTTTGGTTTCCTCCGGCTCTTGGCAGTTTCTCGCTGGTCCACTGAGCCCCCGGCCCAGCTCGCTGAAGTGCCCCATTGTTCTCACTGCCTCCTGGCCTCGGGCCCTGGCCCTCTTGGCACTCTCATCTCCCAGTGGTCTACTGAGAGGCAGGTGCCAGCCTAGAAATGAGTGTGAGGGTCTCCAGCCTGCTTTGGGCCTGTCCTGGGCCTCTGATATGGCCTCTGATGCCCTCCTGCCCGGGCAGGAAAGAGTCTGCTGCCCCCCTTGGAGCTTCTAATAGGAACTGGGAGGCCTGGGCTCTCCTTCCTTCCCTGTCCCTGGACTCAGGGTGACCTTGAGCAAGGCCCTTCCTCCAGCCCTGGAAGTGTGGAGCAGACTCCCACTCCCAGCCCCTCCATGGGGAGAGGCTATAAGGAAGGCAGAGAAAGCCTCCGGCAGGGAAAGGACTGTTAGCCTGAGCCTCCTGAATTATAAATGTGCTGCTGCTATGGCCCATTGGGACACTTAAGTGCCTCTTAACCAGCCAGTAAAACGTACCTCCGACTGCCCTTTAAGTCTTTCTGTGGAAGGAAGTTGTGTTCTTAGCATGCTGGCTCTCTGAGGTCCTGGATGCGGCTGTGATTGAGATGACTCCATGGGAGAAGTTTGCCGGGCTTGGTCTCTGAGCCACAGAGGAGCCCAAGGCCCACTTGGTGTCCATCCCTGAGCATAGCTCACGCCACTGGGGCTCTTCCCTGTTAGTGCTCAGGGCCCTGTGCCTTGGAGAACAGATACAGGTGCAGGAGGTACAGCTTGGCCCGGAGACCAGCGGTCTGGGCTCCACTCTGCTCCTGTGTGACCTCCAGAGACATGCGTGACTCCTCTGGGCCACAAGCTCCCAGCTGCAAAAGTTGCAAATGCTCCTTGTGGAGACACTGATGCTGGTGACCGGGGCCAGCTGGGCTGCTGGGAGGAGCGGCTCCTACACTCCCATCCCTCTTAGGGGAGACAGAACTGAGGACACCTGGGATTTGCAGCCCAGCTGATGTGGGCCTGACCCATCACTTAGGAGCTGTGGGGCCCCTGGTGGCGACCCCACCCCTCTGAGCCTCACAACATGTAAAGTGGAGAGAACAGGGGCGACCTTGCAGTACTGTCACAACAATGTGGAGATGGGGCACCTTGCCTGGGTCTTAGCTCAGTCCCCTCAGCAGGCTCAGTCCTGCCTGGGAAGCGCTCATGTGCCTGAGGAACCCACATCCTAACCTCCTGCTCTCCCCACCCCCACGAAAGCCTGGGATCAAAGAAAGAGCCTCTTCCCCACAAAGTCCAAATACCCACGTCGCTGGCTCACTGGGCCCAGCCCCACAGGCTCCTGGGTGACCTAGGAAGCACCAACCATGTCCCTCCTCCATCCTGAGACCTGGCATCCAGCACCACATTGTTTTGTTCGAGCTTCTCCTTTCAAAGGGTCTTTTTTTTTTCTTTTAAATTTTTAAATTTTTATTTATTTGGTTGCGCCGGGTCTTAGGTGGGGCTCGCAGGCTCCTTAGTTGCGGCACACAAACTCTTAGCTGCGGCACGCATGCGGGATCTAGTTCCCTGACCAGGGATCGAACCCAGGCGCCCTACGTTGGGAGCACAGAGTCTTAGACACTGTGCCACCAGGGAAGTCCACAAGGCATCTTATCTGGGTCTGTGTCCAGGGCCTACCCTGGCCCCCAGGCCCTGGATACAGGTATGAGGGGCAAATGCAGGGCAGGGCCCGCCAGGCTCGTGGCAGGTGGCATGGGTGGTGTGGTGCCCCTGCTTGGCTGTGGAGAGCCTGTTTGCCTCCCCTTCCCCATAGCAGGAGCAGGGCTGGGGCTGCGTTTCCGCCTCTCCCCTCACAGGAACACGGGAAGCAATCAGCCTGAGGAAGCCGCGCGGCGCTTCCTTCCTTTCTCACCAGACCCTCCGGAGGCCTCGACAACCTGGGCTTGACATGTGGGGCCTGCAGCTTCTGGGTTGTAGGCAGGAGACCAGCAGGCCTGATGGGACCCCCTGGAGGTTCCTGGGACCAGGGCTTGGGACTCCTGCCTGGGCGTTCCCAGGCCAGGGTACACTTGCACACACACCTGCACACACTGAGGCCACCAGGCCATGGCTGAGTGACCCCCTCAGGCCTTGAGCAGTCCGGAGACCCACCCTCCCTGGGGCTAATGGAATGCAGTCTCTCCCCGCAGCCCCGGGGTGGGAGTGGGGGAGAAAGAGAAGCATCTCCTACCTCCTGCCCAGCCGCTTGGGGCCCTCATACTCCCTTTCATCAGAGGGAGGCCGGCCACCCAGAGACAGGGGCTTGGAGTTGGGGGTTTTGGGGAGGGAAGGCTGGATCCTTGGTCCTGAAATCAGAGCTGGGTGACTGGGTTCCCCCACCAAGAGCCATGTGCACCTCCCAGCTCTGAGCAGAGCTGGGAACGGCGCAGGAAAGGGGGTCTCTCCAGGCCCAACTTCTCCCCTCTCCACCCACATGGCCCGCCCCTCCTTCACCTAGCGGCAGTGCACACTCGCCTGCTCTCACCCTCCTGCCTCTCCCTGGTCAGACCCGCTTTCGGGTAAGTGTCTAACAAACGTCTAACATTCACCTTGAAGTGTCAGAGCTGTATGAGAACTGTCCCAGGAAGGTTTGGGCCAGGCCCACGTGACGGTGAATCTCGGCCAGCCAGACGGGAGACTCTGGGTGACTGTAAATTGGTCCCTCTTACCCTCCAAATCCTTATAGATGCCCTCAACCAAGTCTGGTTTGGGCGGGGAGGGGGAGGGGGGGAATAGGCACCCCTGGGACTGGGACCAGAGTATGATCTCTAGAGTCAGACTCAGATCCCGGTTCTAGCTCTCCTCGGCTGTGTGACCTTAGCCAGCTGCTTAGCCTCTCTGAGCCCCAGGCTCCTCTGTAACCGGGGCTGTAAGGAGGATTGAGATAACACTTGGCAAGATGCCTAGCCCAGAGGTGGGTCCGATAAATGGCACCTGCTGCTCTGACTGAGGGGGACCCTGAGGAGGGACCCACATTCCCAGCACCTTATCAGCAGGAGGATCCCTGGCCCTAGACACATAAAAAGGCTGGAAAAGGGTGTCCTGGTCTAGTCATAACACCATTCCACCCATTTCCAGAGGGCTGCTGAAGCAGAGCTCGCTGGATGCCACAGCCTCCTTTTTGTTCTTGAAATAGAGCAGGGCACCCTGTCTGCTCACTGCTCGACTGTTAGGGCCAGGATGAGGGCCCATGCCAGTCCCCCTGGGCACTCAGATCCAAATCCAGTCCCCAGGAGCATCTGTCTTCTATGGCTTAGGCCAGGCCAGCCTCAACCGGGCTCAGCTTTCAGGACTGACTTACTTCGAAGAATAGGAGGCACTCCCAGGTCAGCTAGAAACTTCCAGAACCCCAGCCCCTCAGCACCCCAGTGGTCAATGGCATAGAGTGCTCCCGCCCTGTCCAACCTCCAGGCCCATTCCCTGCCATGGGTAGGCGGGGAACTTCCTGTGGTCCTTAGGCTGGGCCCTGGGGTACCCAGTCCAGGCCGGCTGGGGGTGGCCTCCTAAAGGGGAGCCTGCCGCCTAGCACCTCATTCAGCCTCACAGCTGGTCCAGCAGGTAGATAGTATGAGCCCATTTCACGTATGGGTAACTGAAGTCCAGAGAGTCCCTGCTTTGGCTGAGCTGGGACTCAGATCCTCTACCACTTCCTCCCCCAGGTCCAGGCCCTCCTTACCGTCTGACGGGGTCCCTGTCCTCAGCCTCTGCCCTCCAGACCCCAGGTGGCCTGGGGCTGTGTGGATCGGAGAACCTGGTACTGGGGACCTGGGCCCAGGCCCCCAGCAGCCCCCAGCCCAGGGGCCCCCCGACGCTGAGCAGCAGTGTCAGGATCATCTTGGCTTGGGGCGGACTCAGCCTCTGCGGGTGACTCCAGACACTGCCAGCGCTGGTGACGCTGTCTTCACGGTAAGTCTCAGAAGGAAAAGAAAAGCACGGGGACAACAAAGAGAGGAAGTGGCCTGGGCCGGCCCACCCGGTGAGTCTCGTCCGGCCCCCCTCACCCTCGGCCTGGTCCCCACAGGGGCAGCCAACAACGCAGGCCAGTTCCTGTGTGCCCCGGGAGGACTCGGGTCTGGGACACTGGGGGTGTGGGAGACACGGGGGGAGGTGGCCCCACCAAGCATGTCCCCATGGGAATCAGGAGAACCGCACCAGCACAGAGGTGGGGCAGCAGGAAGCGGTCGGATCAGTCTCAGGGAACCTGCTGCCCATCCATGCTGGTGGCCAGGAAGTGGGGGGCACTCGTGCCTACTCAGCATCTCTCACCACTGGGCAGTGGGAGCCAGCAGACGGGTGGAGGCTCAGAAGGACAAAGGAGCTGTCCTAGGGTCTCACAGTCTGTAGCTGGGGCCAGGGCCTGCGTCAGCTCTTTGTGGCTCAGCTCCTCCACCTGGCCTTGCCCAAGCCCCAGGATGGGGGCATCCATGGTGCTGGTGAGAAGTTGGGTAGCCCGGGCCAGTCTGGGAGGTTGGCTACTCTTGCCTGACAGACCTGCTTGGTCCTGACCCCTGCCCTGCCTGGGACGCTGGTAACAGAGGCACCTCCCCTCTCTGTGCCTGCCCCCCCTCTGTGACCCCTCTCTGCCCCAGATGTACACAGATACAACAGCCCCAGGCCTGGGAGCACCCAGTCAAGGCTGCCCCTGTGGGTGCGCAGGGCGGCAAATGAATGAAGGACAGTGATGGATAAGGATGTGTCCGGCCCTCTATGGCCCCTCCAGGGAGGGCAGGGGACAGGAGGGGAGGGTTGAGCCAGCAGGGGCTCGGGGACCCTGGGAGAAGGGGGCGGCGAGCCTGCTTCCTCCCTCCCTCCTTCCCTGCCCCCACCCCCGGGCTGGCTGGGCTCCCATCAGCCGCCGCTGCATCATCAATATTTCATTGGCGGCCATAAGAGGCAGCAGTAGGGACAGCGGCTGCGGCAGCACTCGAGCCAGCTCCAGTCACAGTTCGCCCGGGGAGTCAGTCCCCCGTCCCTGCCCACAGCCATGGACGTCTTCAAGAAGGGCTTCTCCATCGCCAAGGAGGGTGTTGTGGGCGCCGTGGAGAAGACCAAGCAGGGGGTGACAGAGGCTGCTGAGAAGACCAAGGAGGGTGTCATGTATGTGGGTGAGTTTGGGCGTGGCAGGGCCTGGCAGGGCAGGGCAGCTTGGTGGCCGCCCAGTTACCTGGGCCTGACTTTATCCCCCAGCCCCTGGGAGGCATTTTGAGAGGGATGAGGACCTGGCAGTTGAGTCAGGGTCTCCCAGCCCTGGAGGACCGCCACTCTCCCGCACACCCCGTTGTCTGTTTGGCCTCCTCAGGGCCCCAGGGGCCTCTGGGACAGAACAGCAAGGGAGGCACTTAGCCCTCAGACACACCTGTTTGTGCGCACACAGATGCACACACCAACGCACACCAGCGCCCCCGCCCAGCATCACCCACAGGCCCCCTGACTCGGGTAAGAAGCCACACTGAGCCTGGAGCCCCGCGGACCGAGCAAGCAGGTGCTCAGCAGCCAGGCCACGGGCCCCCACTCCGCCCAGAGGGAAGGGGTGCGTCAGGCGAGATGAGACCAACCCTCAGCGTCCTGTCCAGCCTCCCGTGCACCCCACCCCTGCCAGCTCCTTCCGAAGAGGAGGCTGAGCTGATGACTCAGCTCTCGTTGACCCTGTCCTGCGCTGCTTCCGAGGCCCGGGCCATACCCACATGAGGTCCAGACCCTACCTCAGGCCTGGTCTCTCTCGTCCCTCCATCCTGTCCTGTCCACTTCCCATCTGTCCCCTTCCTCCAGACACAGCAGGAAGTGGCCTTTGAAAGGATGGCCGGCCCCCAGACACCATCCTTACCTCCCACTGACCCTGCAGCTTGTCCAGCTGTTCTGTGGTGTGTTTGCCTGGCCCACTCCCCCCCTCCCAACACCAGGAGTGGGACTGGGCTGACGTCTCCACTTCCTCCACAGGAGCCAAGACCAAGGAAGGTGTTGTGCAGAGTGTGACCTCAGGTGAGGAGCCCCAGGACCCGGGGACATGGAGGCTGAGACGTCCAGGGACTTTTGCACCCTGGTGCTAAAGGCCCAAGCCCAGGCACCTCCTTTCCCCGCTGCTGTACACGGACCCAGATTTCTCCAGAATCTGGGGCTAGACCCAGGGTGGGCTGCCCCCATCGTTGTCAGAGCTCCCCTGGCGTCAGAAAGGGGACAGCTTAAGGTCTCCAGTAGAGCCAGAGTTTTGAGCGCCCTGGGAAAGGGGCTGCTCTGGCCTGACGGGAAGGCCAGGCCCGGGTGGGGTGGGGTCAGGGCCAAAGCCAGCCAGATTCCTCCCACAGTGGCTGAGAAGACCAAGGAGCACGCCAACGCCGTGAGCGAGGCCGTGGTCTCCAGTGTCAACACCGTGGCCACCAAGACCGTGGAGGAAGCAGAGAACATCGCGATCACCTCCGGAGTGGTGCACAAGGTGAGACCTGGTCCCCAGCCCTGGCCCTCAGACCCGTCCCATCCTTTCCCCTGGGCCCCAGGGAGGCTAGCTGGGGAGGAGGCATTATCATCCCACTGACATACAGGGGAATGGAGACTCAGGGGCCCTGGTCTGCGTTTGGTGTTGTCACATTCATTAAGTCCTGGAATCCTCACGACCATCCCTGTGAGCGGAGCTGTGTGGGGCCCAACTGGAATGAGGCTCAAAACCACATTCTCCTGACAGCGCTCAGCATTTAGGACACACCCCATTTCACTAGCGAAAGCGGGGTCCTGAGGGCCCCGAGTGGTGATGGGCGGCCTCACACGGGCAGTGGACACCAGCTCAGAGCTGCCAGGTCACCGCCAGCCCAGTGTCCAGCCTCCCTCCGGGCCTGGCGGGGCAGGGCCTCCTCCTCCAAGGAGCAGCAGGGAAGCAGCGCCCCCTGGTGACGGAAAAAGAGTGAGGGTTCTGACCACACCCTCTGCCTCCACCTTTGCGAGCGTGCGTGTGTGCGTGCTTGTGCCTGGTGTGAGTGTGCCCGTGTGTGTGTGCGCGCGCACGCACGCGCGCCGGGCAACAGAGAGCACAAGAGCAGGGGAGCACTCCCAGGGGGCGGAGGCTGGCTGGGAGAACTGTCCCAGAACCCACCACAGAAAGACTCTGCTTGAAGCATTTTACACCTACTAACTCATTTCTTTGGCCCAAAATCCCATGAGACAGGGTGTGGAATGAGGCCCAGAGAGATATGGTAATCAAGGTCCTATGGCTAGTCTGAGTGAGCCTGCAATTCTCTGGGCAGCCTGGGTCCTGAGACTGTGCTCTGAAAGGGAGACTCTGAGTGGGAGATTGGGAGATCATGGTGGGGGCATTGTGGGCAGGAGGTTTTCCTATTCCAGAGATGTGCCGTCTCAGCTCTGTACGAGGCTGTCCTTTAGAAAGCTCTCCTACCTGGCACAGGCCCCGAGGGGCCGGTAGAGTCCCAGGCACCCAGGGCTAAGAATCCCTGCTCCAGGGAGTGGGTGGGTGGAAGGGTAGGGGGTCACCCTGCCCCTGGCTCTGGGGGCAGCACCAAGGTGTCTGCTTCCAGGGCCAGCACAAGGTCTCCAGACCCTAGGAACAGGCAGGTGCCCTTGCTCCTAGTTCCCAGCTCTGCCTCGTCCTAGCTCTGTGACCTTGGGAAGCTACTCAACCTCTCGGGGCCTCCATTTTTTCAGCTGTAAAATGCCTGGGGTGGGGGGAGGGTGGGGCTGAGAGTATCCATTTCACTGGGCTGTGATGATGCAGGGAAATGGCCCCCATGAAGCAGCTTTGCCTTGCTCGTGGTGAGCACCCGACAAAGGGAGGTGACTGCATCATCATCATCAGCGCCCCTGGGCACTACCCAAATGTACCCCAGGAGATCCCAGGCCCCTCCCTCCCCCATCCACCAGCAAAAGAGGCTTGGGATGGGGCCAGGCTGCCCCTGCACCTCTGAGCAGAAGCCTGGGCACTCCTCTCTGACTTTGGAGGAGGGCTGGTGAGCCCCTGGAGCTACCCCAAGGAAGACATTTCCTGGTGACACCCAAAAACCAGCCATGACTCACCCTCCAGTGAACCGTAGAAGGATGCAGCACTGCCAGTCTGTCTGACCGTTCATGCCACTGGCCTCACGCACCCACCTTGGGGCAGCAGGACTAGGTAGGCGGCCACCTGTCCTTTGCCTGAAGAGCCTGCCCCAACTCTGGCTGCCCCAGTCCACCAAGGGGCAGGATGGCCCCATGGTAACAGTGAGGTGGGAGGACCCTTCAGAGGTAGAAGCTGAGACTAGTGTCCAAGCTGATCACCCAGTCTGGCCCAGCCTACCAGCTTCACACGACCACCCCCAAGCAGGCCGCCATCTCAGGCAAGCGCCTGGCCAGGTGTAGGTGGGTAGAAGGAGACAGGAAGTGGGAGAGGACCATATAATCGCTGCTGGTTCCAGCCAGACCTGCCTGAGCCCAGTGCCCATCCAGGAGGCAGGGAGAAGGAAAGAGGGTGGTACTCATGCTACTGGGATAGGGTTGGGCCTGGAGCAAGCCAGACCTGATCCCTACAAGCCTCACTGCTTTGACCTCTGAGGCCTTAAGCTGGATACCTGGCCTCTCTAGGCATAGGGTCCCCATGTGAATGGTGATAACATGCACCTCCTCCTAGGGCTCTTTGGGGTCACAGGAGGACAAGGGTATGTGATCGTGTGATTCAGGAACACTGAGGGTGGGGTCAGGCCTAGTGCTTCAGGGGCCACTGCCCACCCCACCTCACTGGGCTTCCTCATGGAGGCCCAACCAGGGACTGTCAGTGACTCAGCATCTGCTTTTGGGGGTGAAGCTGGGCTTGGTACCCCCAGAAGGCCTTGGCATCATCAGACAGAGCCCCCACTGTGAATCCTTACGTGAGGCTCTATCACCTCCGAGGTCAGTCTGACCCTCATACCTCCCTCACCTCCAGCCCTCCACATAGAGCAAGATGATGAGGACCTCTGCTCATCTTTGAGGCCAGGGTGACAAGACCCTGGATGCAAGGAGCTGGGGACTCTGTGCCTTCCATCTGGTCCCACATCCCCTTTGCTTTCCCGCAGGAGGACCTGCAGCAACCTGCCCCCTCGCAGGAGGACGAGGCGGCCAAAGTGGAAGAGAAAGTGGCTGAGGCGGTAGGACCTGGGCTCCTGGTGTTACAGGGGGGCCCCTGGGCGAGCTGCTTCCCTCCTGGGGCCCCAGAGCCCTCAAGGGAGCCTCTTGACCTGCAGGCCCCTGAGCCTGAGTGTGAGGTCTCCTCATGGATGACCCCCTCAGGGCAGAGGGGCACAGATGACACCTGTCCCCACCCCACCCAGGGTGGCCACTGAGGGCTGGGGCCCCAGAGCTGCGTGTGAAAGCCTCCCCCAGACCAAGAGTGGAGGAGATTGGAGGGCTGCGGGTGAGCTCGGAGGCCACGGTCCCCCCGTCCTCCCCTGGCTGCCCACAGGCTGGTCCTCCCATGCTGCCGCCACCACCATCACCTGCCTCCCTTGTTCCCTCGCCACCTCTGGGCCTTCTGCCCCCACCGATGCTGCTATGAATTTTTTTTTTTAATGATTCCAAATAAAACTCAAATCCCTACTGCATACCTGCTCAGGCCTCCTGTCTGTGCTGCCCCATTCATGAAGACGCCCTCTGGGCCCTCCTGGGAACAGGAGCTGGGCCAGGTATGCTACGGGAACACCTGGGCGTTTCTGGAACCTACTGATAGCGGGCACTGCCTTCAGGGAGTCCCCCTGCACCACCACCCCGCCACCCCGCCATTGCCGTTTTCTGTTTTTTGTTTTTCGGCCATGCTGCGTGGCTTGCAGGGTCTCAGTTCCCCGACCAGGGATTGAAACCAGGCCACCCCCCACTGGCTTTTCGCATGGAGGTGGCAGCCCTGCTTTTGGCTCGGGCAGACACCTTCAAGGACACACTGTCCGCTGGAGCGTGAGGCCAGGATGCCCCAGGTTTTGAGCTTTGGCTCGCCCTCCGGGAATGGACCCCACTGATGACAGAGGGTGAGGATGGGCCTCCTGGGCCTTCCCTCCATGTGTGTCCTTGGTGGAACAGTTCGTTCTGGGAACAGAGACACCTAACGCCCCTCCCTGGAGCAGATGGTAACTTTCAAAGATGGGAAGAGTCTGGGCTTCCCTGGTGGCGCAGTGGTTGGGAGCCCGCCTGCCGATGCAGGGGACGCGGGTTCGTGCCCAGGTCCGGGAGGATCCCACATGCTGTGGAGCGGCTGGGCCCGTGAGCCATGGCCGCTGAGCCTGCGCGTCCGGAGCCTGTGCTCCGCAGCGGGAGAGGCCACAACGGTGAGAGGCCCACGTACCGCAAAAAAAAAAAAAAAATTGAAAGATGGGAAGAGTCTAAACCCATAGTAGGGACTCTGCCTCCTCCTCTGTGGAGAAGGGCATGACCCCAGGGTTCCTCCTGCCTCGCCCCACCCAGCCTTGGGCTCCCACCAAGTTGGACCTGGGCTTTCCCTTTCACCAAAGAGTTCTGTCAAGAATCACTAGAAAACACAACAGCTTAGAGGCAGAAGAGCCAGCCTCCGCCTTGAGAGTAAAAACGAACATTTGTTGAGCTCCTCCCAGGTGTGGGACACTGTACTGAGTGCTTTACCTACTTTAATCCTCAAAACAAATGGCACGTCCCAGTTTCGGCAAAAATGAACTGAGAAACAGAGAGTTAAATAACTTGCCCAAGGGCACAAAGCTAGGAAGCTGGGACCCGGGCAGAAGTCCAGGTGGCCTCGCTCCAGAGCCAAGCAGCTGATTCCCATGCTCTGCTACGTCCACCCGGAGTGCGGGGGCTCCAGTGGCGTTATGGCAGATGCTGCCACCCCCAAGGTTTCAAAACAACCCAGGGACCAGGGTGGTCGTTGTCCTACACGAAGGGCTGTTGGCATCATGCCCTGGAGTCTCGTTCAGAGGTGCCTGAGCAGAGAGCAGGGCTCCCTTTCCTTTGACAGCCAGTTTGGGTTCAGAGCATCTCAGTGGCTTGCCCCAGCCCTCCAGCCCTGGGTGTGGGCACCAAAACTTAAGTCCACACCACCCTCCCACCCTGCCTCTGTGGTGGGGCGCAGAGGTCAAGGGCAGCCCTGTGGGCTGGGAACCAGTCAAACACAGCTGAGCTTCGTTGTATCCCAGCCTGCCGGTCATGGGTGTCCACGGCTGAGAAGGCAGAAAGGAGCAGTGAGCTGCTCCTCTTGCAGCCCCCAAACCCTACAGTGGGAGGAATGAAGGGTCTGGAAGAGGTGCGGGCAGTCCCGGGTGTTCCTGCTCCCGGGCTAAGACACTGCTCATCAGCAGGCCTGTGCGTGCCCCAGGAGGAGGGCACCTGGAGCCCGGGCTTGCCGGAGAGAAAGTGGGGAGGAGCTGGGCCCTCTCAGCTAACTGGGGGAGGAGGACACCTAGACTCGGCCCCTGGGGTCCCAGTGCCCTCTCCTCTGCTGAAGGAACCTGGGAGGGTCCCTGCTGCTTGCCCCCCGCTCTCACCCCCATATCCAGGGCCAGTTCCTGTGATCAAACAACAAGGTCTGCCCGGTCCAGGTGGCCTCTTCCCCGTCCCATGGGCACTGCAGTGCTCTTTGCCTTTAAGCCCCCTATTATGTGCTGTGGGATCTGTGGGGCTGCACCTGACTTCCCTAGAGGAGTTACTGCTCTCCCCACATCCTCTCCTTATCCGAGAAGTGTCAGGCACCCTGTCCCTTTTTTTTTTTTTTGGTAGGTGGCAGTTTTGTTTTGTTTTTTAATATTTATTTATTTATTTTGGCTGCGCCGGGTCTTAGTTGCAGCACTTGGGATCTTCATTGTGGCATGCGGACTCTTAGTTGCGGTGTGCATGCGGGATCTAGTTCCCGCACCAGGGATAGAACCCAGGCCCGCTGCATTGGGATCGTGGAGTCTTACGCACTAGACCACCAGGGAAGTCCCAGTAGGTGGCAGTTTTTTTTGTTTTTTTGTGGTTTTTTTGCGGTACGCGGGCCTCTCACTGTTGTGGCCTCTCCTGTTGCAGAGCACAGGCTCCAGACACGCAGGCTCAGCGGCCATGGCTCATGGGCCCAGCCGCCCCACGGCATGTGGTATCCTTCCGGACCAGGGCACAAACCCGTGTCCCCTGCAGCGGCAGGCGGACTCTCAACCACTGCGTCACCAGGGAAGCCCAGGTGGCAGTTTTAATAAGAGAACTTACATATGAGGCTTGTATTGGGCAGCCACAAGATGAATAGATCTCCGCCCCAGCCCACCAAAATCTTAAAAGTTAGCAGAGGACTTAACTGGGGTCAGTCATATATTCAATCCAGAGGGTTTCAACAACACCTTACTCTGTCAAGGCTGTGTCCTTGAAATAGCCGCTGCTATGGGAATTGCAGGCAGGACGTACATTCCAAGGACAAGGGAGGGGGTGAGGAGCCTCTGATTGCCCAGGTCCAGCTCGCAAGGCAACCAACAGTTACACCCTCTTGATGACCTCTTCCAACATTGCTGTAACAGATTTTTCAATCATCTACCATGTATCAGGCAAGGTGCTTGGCTCTGAGGAACCAAACTAAGCAAACTAGGTATGGTCTCTCCTCTCCAATTGCTCAGAATCTTGGAGGTGTCAGGGAGGAAGAAATTTTCCTTTACCTTTCTAGGTTCTTCTGGCTGGTTCAAAGAATCATACTGACATGAGACAGATTGACAGGAGAAAATCAAAATTTAATAGCGTGTATACATGGGACAGAGCCAGGAAAACTGAGTAACTTGTCAAAATGGCTGAAGCCTTCACCTTAAATACCATCTTCAGCTAAAGACAAAAGAGGATCTTGGGGCTAGAGATTTGGGGAGGAAGGCAATTGACATGGAGATGGAAAAGCAAATGTTCGGTAAATAAATGTTTGCTGGGTCATGTACAGACAATGGGACACAGAGAGGAATTTTAACAAATAGACTTTTCTCGGTTCCTCCCTGTCTACACACCTAGTTCATACTCTAGTTATTTATGGCGATAGCTCTATTCCTGTAAGTCCCTCTCTCTAAATTCAGCTAAGGGGAAAGATCAAAGTTTTTCCCTGAGTCTTTTGGGCCTTGATTGTTTTCAGCTTGAAATAACTGGCTTGCCAAAATGACATTTTGGAGCGTCAAATTTTGCTCTCCTACAGAGGAAAGAGAGAGAATTTGAAAAGCAATCACTAAAGTCTGGTAAGTGTCATGTTAGGGACGTACAGAGTGCTGGGAGGCCCAATCTGGCATACTTCATCTAATCTGTGATAGTTAAGGAAGGCTTCCCAGAGGTTGTGATATATATTTTATTTATTTATTTATTTATTTATTTATTTTTGGCTGCATTGGGTCTTTGCTGCTGTGCGCCGGCTTTCTTTAGTTGTGGCGACCGGGGGCTACTCTTCGTTGCGGTGTGCAGGCCTCTCATTGTGGTGGCTTCTCTTGTTGTGGAGCACGGGCTCTAGCACGCGCAGGCTTCAATAGTTGTGGCGCGCGGGCTCTAGAGCAGAGACTCAGTAGTTGTGGCACACAGGCTTAGTTGCTCCGCATGGGGGATCCTCCTGGACCAGGGCTCGAACTTGTGTCCCCTGCATTGGCAGGCAGATTCTTAACCACTGGACCATCAGGAAAGCCCGTGGTTGTGATATTTTCGATGAAACTGGAAGGATGAGTTAAGAATTAGCAAGATTAAGGGGGCCTTCCCTCCCCCCACCTTGAAGGACCCTCAGCTGAGTGTCAGGCATCCATCAGCCCATTTAATCCTCACCGTAACACTCTGGGGAGATTCTGGGATTGTGCCCCCCACCATCAGGCTTGATGAAGTTGAGGCTTGATGAGGCTCCTTGAGACACTGAGGCACAGAGAGATGAAGGAACTTGCCCTGGGGGTATGTGAACCCAAAAGGTCTGACTCCGGTGCCTGAAGCTTTACAGCCACTCAACTGTCCATTTTGTCACCTGCTTGGGCCCAAAAGCCCCTCCCAGAGAGGCTGCTGCCTCCCAGTCTCGCTCCTTGCCCACTGGGCCTGGTGCCAAATAGCAACAGCAGCTCAGTGGTGAGCTAACTTGGAGCCGTGTAAAAGGCCTTCCTGGCTTCCTGGGACTGGTGCTACTGGTGGTTTTTCAGGAGGGCTGGCAGGCCTCAGGAGGGCAGGCAGGGTCTGGGCGGGGCTCCCCGGAGTCGAGGAGGTACCATCAAGCGGCTCTGCAGCGCCTTAGTGCTCTGAGCTGGACCAGGCTCAAGGCCGGGAGGGGAGGGGCGGGGCGGGGCGGGGCGGGGCGGGGGGGGGCGGGAAGCCGGGCTCGGTGCCCTGAGGGGCATTGCAACCCGTGCGTGCGCGGGTCCGAGAAATGAGCTCACCCACCCACATACATGTCGTACACGTGAGCTCGTACACGTACCGATTGGAGGGGACAGGCATGTCAGCAGGGGCAGCTGCTTTGTTAGTCTGCGTTTGGTGTCCCATCCCCCAACCTGATCTCAGCGCCTGCCCCTTCCTCTTGCCCAGGAATCCTTCTCCCTTAATCAATTTCGTGTGTGTGTGTGTGTGTGTGTGTGTGTGTGTGTGTGTGTGTGTGTGTGTGTTTCCATATACCCCACGCCAGGGGCTGACCCTCCAAGGCTTATCCACCCTTCCCCACGCATTACAGGCAGAGCTTGGGCCAGCCGAGTGGACCTGGGTAGCTGGGAGCTTCCCAGAGCTCCAAGATAGGGGAGACCCCGACGGACGTGCAGAAACAGGCCCAAAGAGGATGACTCAGAGAGCAGCCTTAGAGAGGGTCGAGCCGCCGCACCGAGACGCAGAGGGGGTGGCCTCCAGACTCCGAAGGCGGGCTCTGGAGCGGGAGAGCGCTGGGCGGGGTGGGGGCCCGACCTGCACCCTTGAGCGCCAGGATGTTGTGCCTCGAGGGTCGTTTTGCTTTTTCTGGGATCCCTCAGGTCACTAACTCCCCTCCCAGCGCCCCCGCTCGTCACCACGCCCCGCGCGCCTGTCCCAGGAGTGGTGACCTGAGAGGCCTGCGGCTTGGCCGCTCCCTTCCTCGCTGTTTGGCCTGGGGTGCTTCCTGCCCAAGTCGTTGGGCTTTGGTGACCGACAACGACTTCCTTGCCTGGGCTGGACACACACGGGCCGCCTTCTCCGTTACTCCCCCTCCACCTCAGGCTGCTTGGTCCCCAGCCAGGGTCGCACGCACGCTAGTGACTCGCCCTCTCGGAAGGGGGTGGGATTTACTCGGCCATCTCCCCACTGCCCTCCCCCGCTACCCCTGTCCCAGCAGCGGCTGGGCAGAGGGCCAGTTTGCAGTGTCCAGGCTGAGTGTGTGGGTCAGGGCGCTAGGGTTTACAGCCCACCGACTCGGACTTGAGTCCCTGACATGTGAATTTGGTTGAGACCTAACTCGCCCTCTGTCCTCAATTGCTTCCTGTAAACTGCTAATAACACCCATTCCAAGAGTTGTGAAGGTTACACAAGAGGCTGTAAGCGTTAGGGCAGCGCCAGGCACAAGGTAAATGCTTAATAAAAGGCAGCTGCTATTATTAATTACAACTCCAGCCTGGAGATCCTGACCTGGTGCTGACCCCGCGCTCACAGGTTGGGGAATCTTCAGGGTCAAAGAGGAGAAGTCCGGCTCACGCGGTAGAGGGAGATTGGTGCGCCCCCCTCTGCCCCCAGCCGCTCTCTGGACCCCTGATCCAGTCCCTCTGCAGCCCCGAGACCCGCTCCAGACCCTCCGCCTTCCACTACGGCCCGCCGGAGGCCAGGTTGTGCTTTCGGGCCGGCGGGGACTGGAGCAGGGCCCGGTCACTCCCCTGAGCTCTAGTGCTGGGAACCGCCCCGCGCCCCCTCCAACCCCCCTCCTTGCGGGGCGGGCCGGCCCTGGGGCGCCTTAAAAACCAGAGCTGGTGCTCGGGTCGCCGCCGCTTTGAGCAGGATCCACGTCGCTACGGTTACCCTGAAGCACCTCGCAGACCCCAGCAACCATGGCCAGCAAAGGCTTGCAGGACCTGAAGCAGCAAGTGGAGGGGGCGGCCCAGGAAGCGGGTGAGGACAGCGCGCGACCTGGGGCACATACTGGGACCCCCGGGTGGACGCGGGGGTGGGGCCGGGGGCAGAAGCCTGGGGACTGCGCAGCCAGAAAGTCGGCGGGCGGTTCTGGCTAGAAAGGGCCCTCTCCTGAGCTGCAGGGACCTGGAAGGACGCCCACCCGGACCAGCCCGGGAATGATGCCCTGAGGGAAGTGGGAGAACAGCAGTGCCTGAGGAGTGGGGCGGGGTGGGGGGGGGGCGCTTTTGGCATTGCCAGAGCCAATCCGAGGCAGCTGCTAGGGCCGGGAGCGGCCCCACCCGGGCCCTCAGGGGAGAGTGACGGTCCACGAGGAGAGCGCGCTCCGCCACCACGCCCGATCTCTGCCCGCCAGGTCCCAGAGGCGCACGGAAACAGGATGGGACGGGTGGCTTCAGACTCCCACCGGGCTTTGTTTTGAGCACTCCCCGCCCTCCTCCGAAATACTCATTTCCTCTTAAGTCCTCAGGCAGAGGACCTTCCCACCTTCGTGCGGGCAGGGCAGGTCCCCAGTCTTAGTTTCCCCACCTCTGGCTCCTCCCCCCTCAGACCTGAGGTTACGCAGCTGGGAGCTGGGGATGGACTGGGGAGTAGGGTACGTAAGGAGACTTCAGCCCCATCAGCGGCAGCTCTTCCAGTCCCAGCTCAGCCTCCCTTGGGACTCCAGCTCCCAGTCTGTCCTACACATACCCCAGTCAACAGACAACACCTAAACCAACCCCCTCCTTCATCGGTGCCCCAAGGAAAGCCCACAGTTGCTCCTGTGAGGCTAAAATGGTACCAGGAAGCCTCTGTCTACACTACCCTTCCTTCTGGGCCTCACTTTCCCCATCTGTAAGCTGAGTGCAGAGTCTCCTTCCCTGTGGTCTTGACTGTGCTACGTCAGACAGAGACCCGAGGGACCTCTGAGCAGTAGACCCAGGGTCTGCCTGAGCCCTGTACCCCCTGGTCCCCAGGGTCTGGGTAAAGCAGAACCTTTCCTGTTCAACAGCAAGGATGAGTCAGATCTCTGAAGGCCAGAGCCACCTGTCTGTCTACCGAGCAGGTGGGGACCCACCTGAGCCCCTGGAAACCCTGTTCTTCACAGGCACAAACTCCGGTCTAGAGGAGATGGCCTGACTTTGGAAGTTTCCCCTACTTTCCACACTTCGTTTCCTAATGCCTTACGCTGCCTTCTCACGGAGGCACTGGCAGTCATTGCTTGTGTGCCCTCTGGGGAGAGGCACGGGAGAGGGGAGGTGGTGAGAGGGCCTTGCAAAGTAGAAGCCCCAGTGCTCTAAATGCGGGAATTCAGGCATCTGGGCCAAGCCTCCGGGGAAGTTGTTAAAGGCAGCAGGGTTCTCCCTGGGCTGTGCCCAGCAGTAGCCACAGCCCAGATGCCAATTCCAGCCTGGCCCAGCCCTGCCTTCCTTCCTCACTTGGATATTTTTGCAGCAATCCTGGAGAGGCAAGGGAAGCAGGCCAGAGGGGAGGAGCCCAGAGTTACAAATAAACAAGAACAACCTGGAGTCATGGAAAGGGCTCATGCCCCTCACTGAGTGGCCTTGGTCAAAGAACTTTACCTCAGTGGCATCCATCCCTGGGCCTGTAGGACAGACCACTCTAGAGAACAGATAAGGTTGGCAATGGTGGGGCCCCTGTGGTTGGTGGTATCTCAACAGGTATCCCACATGTCTCTGTTCTAGTGACGGCAGCTGGAGCAGCAACTCAGCAAGTGGTGGATCAGACCACAGAAACAGGGCAGAAAGGTCTGGTGGGGCTGGTGGGCAGGAGGGTGGACAGCCCCAGCGCGGCCCTGCCCTCCACCCAGCCCTTGCCCAGACACACCCTCTCCTCTGCAGACCCTCTACCAGCATTGCTTCCTGGGGAGGGAGACCCAGGCCAGGCTAACCCTGCAGGGCTGTGGTTCCCCAGGGCTCTGCACTCAACTGCCCTATCCTTTCCTTTCCCAGCCATGGACCAGGTTGCCAAGTCTACCCAGGAAACCATCGACAAGACTGCTAACCAGGCCTCTGAGGCCTTCTCGGGTTTTGGGAAAAAACTCGGCCTCCTGAAATGACAGAAGGGAGACACGGGTGACTCCCTTCCAGGCCCGGAGCTCTAGCAGGCTCTTGGCGGGCCACCTCATTAAAGCACATATGCCTACTCTGTGTCCACTTCATGCCTTCTCCCAAACTGGGCCCAGCCCTCCCTCACTTAGAGCAGAGGCTCAGGTATCCAGAAACTCAGCCCTGACGTCCAGAGTCCTGGCGTTCCAAATTCGGAAACCCAGACGGACTGTCCAAGAACTCATTTCCCACGTCTCTACCGTGCGTCCAGACTCCCCCTTATCCGAAGTTCAACCCCCCATCTAGATACTAGACCCTTTCCCGCTCTATTCCCCCTGCCCCCGATTCCAAAACCGCTCTCTCAGCTCCAGGAACCCGCCCCTTCCTAGGAGGGTGATACTCGGTGCCCATATCCTCGAGGAGCTCAGCTCTGGGCGGGGGGCGAAGGGTTCCAACGGCAGGGGCCTCGGGAACTTCTCCCAGTGAGCTAAGCCGGGGGCTGGGGGCTGGAAGCATCGAGGCATCCCAGGGCCAGGCGCCCTCGAGGACTTCAGGCGGCAGGAATTCTCGGGGAAGAGAGAGGACGCAGGGACAGCTTTTGGCCCGCAGCACCCTACGCCGCCCGCACGGTGTTTGTGCGACTGTCGCACCCGACGGTAATTCACGGGGCAGGACCGGGAGGGCGAGGACACGCCCCGAAGACCTGAGTCCCACCCAGTTGTGTTTGGCGCGGTCGCCAGGAGCTCCGCCCAAGACGCGGCCCCTGGGGAGGTGCCTGCGGAGCACGGGGCGGTGCACGTGGGCGCGGCGCACGTGGGCGTGAAGCGCTGGAACCCGGCTGTGTGCGTGCGCGCGCTAGGCCACTCCCTCGGGCACCTCTTCCCTTCCGGATCCCCCTGTACTTTCTGGCCCAGCGCAGCGGCCGACTTTATCGGGCAGGTACCCCCAGAGGGTCTAGAGTTCGCGCAAACCTTATTCCCTCCGACCTCCCCAGCACGTGTGCACGTGTCCATGCACGCCATACCAACCCTGGGTAAGTCCTGCTGACGGGTGACTCACTGTTGCCACAGGATAAGGCCCAGCCCTGGCGCCGGGCGCTGGCTGCCCTCTTCATCCGAACCCCCGCCACACCTCGGCAGGTGACGCCCCGTTCCGTTTCCCCACCTCCACGCCTTTGCACACACTATTCCCTCTGTCCGTAATGATCTCATCTCTTCTGGATGAGCATATACGTAGTCATGCCGTTTCAACTCACAAATATTGGCTACACAGCACTTCTTAGTTCTGGGGAGACTGGGGGAAAAAAACCGTCGTCTTTCCTTCACTCGCTGACTCGGGGCCGGCTTTCCCAGAGGCTTTCCAGACATGCCAGCAGGGGGCAGTGTCGTCGTTTCCACCCCTATCCCTCCCCTTCACACCCCCCAGGTGACCTTTCCCTTCTCCAATCTGAGATCCCTCCCAAGGAAGCAACAGGTATCCTCCCTAACCCTTAGCATCTCTCTCCCTCATCCTGGCCCAGTTTCATGCTTGGTTCCTGTTGCTGACTGTCCCCCAAAGAAGGGTTCAGCTAGTCTGCAAAATGGGCCAAGGCCTAAAGGGAAGGTCCTTGAAGAGATAACTGGGGTAATCTGGAGGTGCTTCCAGCATCTCCAGGAGCCCCTGCCCCCAGGAGAGGATGCCAGGGTTGGGAGAGACCACCTGGGGCCACAGCAGGAGGCAGGTGGGGCTGGACTGGCAGAGCCCTCACATTTTTCTGGAATGCATCCTTCCCCTCCCTGACTCAGGAGAAATTCCAATTGGAATCCAACAATCCGTCTTCATCCTGTTCTCCTTGTGAGTGTCAGCCTTAGGGATGGATGTGTGAGCCAGCTCAGGCCAAGGAGAGGAGGAGTCAGGTCTAGGGCCAGGAGCCTTCTAGGAAAGGTTTTTCATCCTCAAAAAGAAAAGAAAAGAAAAAACCAAGGAAGAAACATTTTCTCCTCTTCCACTGAACATTTTTGTGTCTAGAAATGATTCTTAGAACTCTGGCAGCTACTTCTAACCACAGGAGGAAAAAGCCTAAGGAAAAGCCAACTTGCTGATTAGGGCAGAGCAGAAATATAGAAAGAACCTGGATCCCAAGTTACTTTATTCAGTCCCTAACTTAACCAGGCCTGCAGCTGCCAGGAGCTAGGTGAGAGGATCAATTTCCTCATTGTTTGAGCCGTTGTGAATTAGGTTTTCTGTTGCAAACAAAAGCTTAAATCCTGATGTTACCTCGATGCTAAGGTCCTGTATTTGCCGGCCTCACCCACCTCCCCAGCGTCCTCCCCCAGCACGCCCTCCCTCTCTGCCTCAGCCACGTTAACCCTTGTTCATTTCCCTTGACATTGTGCTTCTGCTCATCTCAGTCTTGGCATGTGCCCTTTTTTTCTACCCGGAATGCTGTCCATGCTCCATCATTAACCACCCTTGTCCAAGTTGCTCCTGCTCTTTCATCCTTCAGATCTCAGCTTCCCTGATTCTCCCCCAACATACACAGAATGGGTCTGGCCACTGCCAATACGTTCCCACACCCCCTGTGCTTCTCTTCCACGGTTATGTACTAATGTGTGCCTCACTGTGAAGGTTGTCCACGGGTTGCAGCCAAGTCCCTTCTACTGATTAGTGCACACCCAGAGCGTAGAGTGGGGCTCTGGCAACATCTGCCACATGAATGCAGGGATGATGGTCCTTTGGTTCTCCTACCAGATAACAGAGTTGACATATTGTCAGGTTCACCATGGTGCCGTCTCCTACAATGCAGGCCCTTCCACAAACCCTACTGCCATGCAGCTGATGCTCCCATGCACCGTGCAAATGCCTGTTTCTGTGTGCCTCTATTCCCCCAACACTGAGCCCTGGGGCGCAGGGCCAGGTTGGACTTGTCTTTGGTCCTATGTCTGGGACCAAAGGTGGGCATGGTGCTGGGGAGCCATGGGAGCTTATAGGAGCCCAGGCCTGTCTCGGTGAGGTTCATGAAGCTAGCTGAGCCCAGATGTGCTGAGGAGAAGGCAGCTGTGGCCACTGCACCTGCTGGGTCTTGGTCAAGTCTCCAAAGATTAATTCTTCCATTAGCAATTCCTCAGATAGTTCCTCATTCTCCAAATCCCAGTTCCCCGACTAACCAAACACAAAGTCACTAACATCACATTTTGGTTCCACTGGACTTCTCAGCTCTGATTCCCATCAAATTACAGATGAGAAGGGGCAGAGTTTTCTGCTTTCCACCTTCTCTCCTTTTCTCCTATTTTTTTTTTCGTTGTTGTTGTTAGTTGTCTCATTTCTCCTTTGTGAAAACACATAGCATTTGCATCCCGTTCCTCCACACCTTCACCTTTGTTCTGTCTTAGATCTGCAACTGAAAATATTAGAAGCGCTCTGCCATTCCTTCTGCTGAAATGTTTTCTGTTATCTCTTGGTTGGTTGGAGTTAGTCCTCTAAAAGTTTCCTCAAGAATGAAATATTTTCAGATGAATTGAGAAGATGTCTGGGATCTGAGCTGAGAATTGTTATAACTAGGCCCCTTGGGTTATTGCAATGTGACCGTGAGGGTTCACAGTGTACTATTTTTGTGTATGGCATTTTCTATTTTTAAAAAAAAAGGTTAAAAAGTTAAAATAAAAATTTTTTTAAAAAGAAGGGCTCATGTGAACCATATTCTGAGTTCTTAAATGTGTGGTAATGTTGGTCTGTAGCCTTTATACTTTATCCTCAACTGGGTTTGAAATTTACATCTCACACTTTTTTCCATGAGCATCTTCTAGGTATGGCTGCCCCACTTTCTGCCACAGAAGGTTGAGCGGTCCCTAGAAGTCTGATTTCTGATTCACTGGAATTTCTAATAAGTGACTTGATCTTTCTGGCTGGCTGGCTTTCTTTATCTTTTTCATCTTTTTTATTGAAATATAGTTGATTTACAATGTTATGTTAGTTTTAGTTTTGTATATGATTCAATTACATATACAAAAGTGATTCAATTACATATACATATTTTTTCAGATTCTTTTCCATTATAGGTTATTGCAAGATATTGAATATAGTTCCTTGTGCTATACACTAGGTCCTTGTTGTTTATCTGTTTTATATATAGTAGTGTGTATTAATCCCAAACTCCTAATTTATCCCTCTCACCCCTTTATCTTTAAGGCACAATAATTTTTTTAGGGTTCGTCTCAGTGACGATTGTTCTGGTTCAGTCTTCCCTAGTATGCTGTTTGCCCTTTCCGTATTGATTCTAGATTTCTTTTATTTCAGGAACATTTCTTAATTGTATTTTTAAATATTTGCTCTGTTCCATTGCTTGGCTTTCTTCTTTGGGAATTCCAGTTGTGGGCACAAAGTTTTCTACCTTCCACATCTCCCATTGTCTCCCAAACACTGTGTATGTCTTTAATATGACTCCTTCTTTGTTCTTTGCTTTTTTTCATTTCTGTTCCCATAGCTACCTACTGTGGCTCCTTCTAGGTTAGTCTTCATTTCTGCAATGGTTTGTTTTACCTTTTTTCTTCTGTTTTATTCCAGAGTTATGTAAGTTCCTATTCTGCCTGCTCCTGTCGTCTGCCATCTCATCCCTGAATTCTGGTATTTGTTTTACAGTCTTCCTTCATAACTACTAATGCTTTATTAAGTGTCTTATTTTCTTTCTAAAATTCATGTTGGAGTTTAATTCACGTTAGGTAATGATTTTCATGTGCCTTCTTTGAGGCACACTTTTTGGTGGGATTTCTTTGTATGTGATGTCATTTTGGTATTCTTTTTCATACTTAAAAAATAGTATGTTTTTACTGTTAGGTAGAAAAAAGTGAGGTCAAAACTGCATATCTCTGGTATGCTATCCTTCCTGTAAAGAAAGAAGGAGGATGCAAGAAAATATGCAGGGCACATGTCTCTGCATATTTGTGGGAAGAAAATGCAGGAGGATAAACCAGAATCAGAGAGACCAGTTATCTACACGGGACAGGTGGGAAGGCAGTGGAAAGAAGGAGGGAATGGCAACAGGGTAGCAGAGATGAGGAGAGAGTGACACTTAACTTCAGAAAAGTTAAATTTGATGTGTGAGTTGGTGATGGGCTTTTAAAAGTAATTCTTCCTGTGTTCTTGTTGCCCCATAGAGTTTCAGGAAGGAGAAATGGGCTGAATTAACAATTAAGCTACAGCCACGTTGCTTCCAGACTTAGAAGTCTGGCAGGTTGAGCTGGTGTTCTCTGTTTACCAAGAATCCACATCCTGTCCTCCCTGCCCTCGCCCTGGTAACCTGTCTCTTGAACCGCACCGCCCGGGCTCCCTCACCCTCAGGACTTGGTTGCGTTCAGCCAGTGGGGGATATTGATAGGAGATGGTGAAGAGGAGAGGAATTTATTCCTCCTGCTTCCTTCTTGCTGGGTGTGGTTGGGCAGTGGCCCTCTTCCTCTGCTGACAGCTGCAGCTCCTGTCTGCTGACCCTCTCCTACAGCTGCAGCTCTCTTCGGGGTCTACAGCTCCTCCAGGCCCAGGGAGGAAGCAACTCCCACTGATCCTGGTCGCTGGGGGCCTCGCCATCCCTCTTTGGTTCCCTTAAGTCTGTCCACACCTTTGCGAACTGTCCCTTTCCTCAGGTATCCCTTTGATGTGCCCTCTGATTTTTTCTGGAAGCCTGACTGACACCCATGGATGTATGAGTGCTGATCTGCTGGGGAAGTCTTCCTTTGGTGACTGACAAACCAAGTCTCCAGGAGTCTAGCCTCCCTGTGGCTGGGAGGGGTCTGTATGTGCAAGATATGTGGGCTGTATATACTGGGAGCTCACGTCCATGAAGCAGAAGTAGGAGAAAGCATAGGCAGGATGACAGTCATAAAACTCTTGACATTCATGGCATTTGCAGTTCAAATCACAGGAGAAAAAAAATCGTCATGCTTCAGACATAAGACAGCCCTAAGTATTTAAGTACTCACAGGTTTTTTTTTCAGAATTATTAGTTGGTCAGTTGGCAAATTGCTGTTTGAAAAATTGACTGTCCTGACTTGATTGATGATGTAGTCAGCTGGTCCTTTGCCAGACTGGGCTGTTGATCGGATTCTACTTGGAGAATTAGTCGACTCTTGTCAAGGCTCGATTCTCCCCGCCCCAAGTGCAGGACTTGACCTTCTGACTCAGGACAGGCTGACATGGGTGCCTGTGTTCAAGGCCTGCTCTGTTGGGGCCCAGCATGTACCAGGCTTCTTCCAAGATGGGGTGGTTCCCACCTGAGTCATCTCAACCTCACCCAGGCAGGTAACACTGCTCACTGCAGGAGTCACCCAACCCCTCAGACCAGAATCCTGGTTAGGAGGGTCTTGGGCTGTCCTAGTTTCTTTGGCTGGGAGCCACAGATGGGCTGGCCCGAGCTGAGAGGACAGGGAGCTGGTCAGAGCTAGAGTGGGAAGGCCTGTGGGACTAGATGTGGGCCAGAGCACCAAGGTCTGGGGCCCAAGTCCAGTCTTGGGCCGCTTGGCCTCTCCAGCTCTCTTGCCTTCCCCCTGTTGGGCATTTGGGATCTGTGCCTGAACCCAGCCTTGCCAGGAGATCTGGGGCCATGGTGTGTTGTCACTGGAGTCTGGGTGCTCACACTGGGGCCATGCATTAAGGAGGAGAGGGTCCCATGTGCAGGGGGGATGGGGTGAAGGCAACAGCAGTCTGACAGGGAGGGAAAAAGTGCAGCCGGAGTCCTGCTGAGTGGCCGAGCCCTGACCAGGGCCTGTTGAGGAGCTGGTGAGCTCCTGAGGAGGGGGGATGGTGAAGAGTACCCCAGGGTGGGCCCTGGTGGAGAGGGGTTGTGGGGTCTGGAAGCCATCCCAGACCTGGTGGGTGACACTGCCATCCTGACAGGGAGTCCGGCGCAAAGGACCCCTCTGGGGGTGGGGGACACACACACGTCAGAGGAAACAGGGAAGGGGCTCTGATGGGCCTAGGGAGCATCTCTGTGGGTCTCTCAGACCAGTTCCCGCCAGCCATGTCCCAGGAGTGCCCCGACCCTTGGCAGCATTGTCCTGATAGTGTGAGCAGAGCTCTCTGGTGTTTGGCTGTGGCAAGGGGAGGCCAGAGTCATCTGGACCTGCTTAAGCTCCAGGGCCCTCACTGTCATGGCCCCTTCTGAGTCCACAGGGTAGTGCATATATATTTATAAAACTTGCAGGAGAGTAGTAGTGTATTTTTTCTTACAGGGACTCTCCAGATTGTTTAAGACTTGATCTGCTCCTGCCAGTGGCACGTGTGGGGCTGTGGCCTTGTGACCCAGAGTTCCTGCTGCCCACAGCATCCACTGCCCACCCCAGGCGGGCCGGCCACTGCCCAGGGCCTCCTGGTACCACTCAGGAATGTGGGAGGGCCTCAGCTCCATAAAGCCTGTGTCAGGTAAACACTAATTAGACCCCACCACACCCTCCTGGACCCCTCTGAGGGATGAGGGAGCCTAAATGGGGGGAGCAGCCTCAAACTCCTGCCCCAGGCCTGGACTTTTTGAGTAGGGCCTTGGGAGAGCCTTTCCTCCATGAATCCTGGCCAGTGGCGGCGGGTCCCATTTCCAGGCCCTCTCACTCCGAGGCAGGCTCATACCCCTGCCACTCTTTGCTCCACCCACTGGTTGGTCAGGGCTCACTGCCAAGCAGCCCCTCCCTAGCACATCAGTGACGAGGGGGTGGGAACAGAAGTTTACCAAGAGTTTGCGCGCATAGTTCCAGCAGCTGTCAGTGACAAGGCAAGGCAGGCATGGATGCCCCATTTTATAGATGAGGAAACTGAGGCTCAGGCTGGGCTAGTGACTAAGGGAAGCAGCATGTGGTATGTGACTTGAGGCATCTCCCTCCATCCTGAGTAACTAGGGAGGCAGCCTGGCTCCCTAAGCATGCGTGTGGTGCATCAGGGGCTAGTGGAGCTGCTTTCTGGGAACTCTTGCTATGGCCAGGAGCACCTCCCCCGATGGTAGTGGGGTCCTCCATCTACTCACCTAGAACTGCCTGGGTGGGCACTGCTGACTTCACAGGGCTCCCCTGAGAGGCCAGGCCCCGAGGCGCAGGGCGGGCTGGGTTCCCTCACATGCTGGCTACCTCAGTGCTGGGTCACTCAGGTGCTCCCATGAGTGAGAACCAGGTGACTGCAAGCCAGGGATGACTAGGCTTCTGGTCAATGTTGTGTCCTCTTCTGCCTTGGGCCAGGCATGGCCCTGACTCCTCCCACCCCCAGCCTGTCCAGGGGAGGCTGCAAAGCCACTCTCCAGAACTGAGGTCCTTGGGAATGGGGAGGGCAGCGGCCCCCATTACACTTGTATTCCTGGCCTGAGGGGCCACCCAGGTCCCCAGGCCCACAAAACCCTAAACCCTTGATTAGGTCACTCTGGAGACTGTGGGCAGCGGGCTGGAAGTCCTAGCCCTTGTCTAGGTACCATGCCTAGGCTGCGGGGAGCCGAGGGGGCTGGCAGGGCTGCGGTCCCCAAATGCCTCTCATCCCACAGGGCACTCGGGCCTCTTGCCTTGGGGTAGGGTAGGGGCATGTCCCAGAGCTGATCTCTCTGTCCAGCCTCACCCTGCTCCCTGTCCCTGCCCCTCACAGGGTCCCAGGATATGGGGTGTATGGGTCTCATGCTGCCAGAGAGGCACTGCCCCAGCCACAACGCTGGGGTGGCTCCACCCAGCCTCTTCCTCCTGCCGTCTGTGCTGACTCACCAACCGGGGCCAGGGCTTGTGCCCCAGAGCCCAGCCAGGCATCAAAGGCATCTATAAAAGCAGACTGGTTCAGGCCCCAGCATCCTGCTTGATCACCACCTGTCGCCGCACGATGTTGGGAGGCCTGGGGAAGCTTGCCGCCGAGGGTCTGGCCCACCGCACCGAGAAGGCCACCGAGGAAGCTGGTAAGGACCCCGAGGCTCCTTTCCACCTGCACCGTTCCTGCCACTGGGGGATTGGGACAGACTCGACTGGGCCTGTGCTGATCCCAGCAGGACTGGGGCAGGCCTTGACCCCGTGGGGAACTGAGGCTGATCAGCCACATAGGGACAGAATGGAGGTGGGGGGCTATGGAAGCTGAGGAAGGTACCTTGGGGAGGAGACATGAGGGGTCCACTGCCCAAAGCAGCCCTCCCTGTCAGACCTGCTATGCCCCCTGGGCTTGATTCGTTCCTGGGGTCTGTGGCTGAGGCCCGGAGGGGGCAGCTCAGAGAAGGCCCCTGGTGGTGAGAGGGGAGCCAGGGTGCTGGGTGAGCAGCTGGTGGCTTAAATCCATCCCTCTGGAAAGCAGGGAGGGGCCCTTCAGTATTAAAACAAACTGTTCCGAGTATCCTATACAGAAAAAGGAAGATAGAGTTTAATTTTTACCATAACTTTATTTTATTTTTTTTTACATCTTTATTGGAGTATAATTGCTTTACAATGGTGTGTTAGTTTCTGCTTTATAACAAAGTGAATCAGTTATACATATACATATGTTCCCATATCTCTTCCCTCTTGCATCTCCCTCCCTCCCACCCTCCCTATCCCACCCCTCTAGGTGGTCACAAAGCACCGAGCTGATCTCCCTGTGCTATGCGGCTGCTTCCCACTAGCTAGCTATTTTACGTTTGATAGTGTATATATGTCCATGCTACTTTCTCACTTTGTCCCAGCTTACCCTTCCCCCTCCCCCTGTCCTTAAGTCCATGTTCTAGTAGGTCTGTGTCTTTATTCTCGTCTTGCCCCTAGCTAAGAGTTTGATAGTGTCTGGCCTTACATTTAAGTCTTTAATCCATTTTGAGTTTATTTTTTTGTATGGTGTTAGGAAGTGTTCTAATGTCATTCTTTTACATGTAGCTGTCCAGTTTTCCCAGCACCACTTACTGAAGAGGCTGTCTTTTCTCCATTGTATATTCTTGCCTCCTTTGTCCAAGATAAAGTGACCATATGTGTGTGGGTTTATCTCTGGGCTTTCTATCCTCTTCCATTGATCTATATTTCTGTTTTTGTTCCAGTACCATACTGTCTTGATTACTGTAGCTTTGTAGTATAATCTGAAGTCAGGGAGCCTGGATTCCTCCAGCTCTGTCTTTCTTTCTCAAGATTGCTTTGGCTATTCAGGGTCTTTCGTGTTTCCATACAAATTGTAAAATTTCTTGTTCTACTTCTGTGAAAAATGCCACTGGTAATTTGATAGGGATTGCATTGAATCTGTAGATTGCTTTGGGTAGTAGAGTCATTTTCACAATGTTGATTCTTCCAATCCAAGAACATGGTATATCTCTGCATCTGTTTGTATCATCTTTTAAAAAATTAATTAATTTTTTAACCTGTTTATTGGAGTATAATTGCTTTACAGTGGTGTGTTAGTTTCTGCTTTATAACAAAGTGAATCAACTATAAATATACATATATCCCCATTTCTCCTCCCTCTTGCATTTCCCTCCCAGCCCCCCATCCCACCCCTCTAGGTGGACTGTTAGTATCATCTTTGATTTCTTTCATCAGTGTCTTGAAAGACTTTCCTTCCTTTTAAACGCCGAGTCGTAGTCTGTTGTACGTACATACCACATTTTGTTTTATCCGTTCATCCGTTGATGGACACTTGGGTTGCTTCTACCTTTTAACTGTTATGCATAATGCTACTATGAACATGGGTATATAGATATCTCTTTGAGTCTTTGCTTTCAGTTCTTTAGGGTATATACCCAGCAGTGGAATCACTAGATCATATGGTAATTCTAGTTTTAATTTTTTGAGGAATCACCAAACTACTTTCCAGAGCAGCTGCACCATTTTACATCCCCACCAACAGTACACAAGGGCTCCAGTTTCTCCACATCCTCTCTAATACTTTCTATTTTCTGATTTTTTTCATAGTAGCCATCTTGATAGGTGTGAGGTGGTTTGCATTTCCCTAATGATCAGTGATGTTGAGCATCTTTTCATGAGCTTATTGGCCATTTGTATGTCTTCTTTGGAAAAATAATTCAAGGCTTTTGCCTATTTTTTAAATATAAACAACAGAAATTTATTTCTCACAGTCCTGGAGGCTGGATATCTGAGATGAGGATGTCATCATGCTAGGGTGAGGGCCTCTTCCAGGTTGCAGACTTCTCATTGTATCCTCACATGGTGGAAGGGGTTTTTGCCCATTTTTTCATTGAGTTGTTTCTTTTTTGTTGTTGAGTTGGAGGAATTCTCTCTATATTCTGGATATTAATCGCTTTTCAGATATGTGATTTCCAAAAATAATTCCCATTTTGTGAGTTACCTTTTTACTCTGTTGATAATGTCTTTTGATGCATAAAGGTTTTTCATTTTTATGAATTCCAGTTTATTTTTTCTTTTATTGCCTATGTCATTGGATTTGGCAATGATTTATTGCCAAATCCAATGTTATAAAGCTTTCCCCTCATGTTTCCTTCTAAGTGCTCTCTAAAGATGCTAAGAGTTTAATAATTGTAGCTCTTATGTTTAGGCCTTTTATACATTTTGAGTTAATTTTTATATATGGTGCTTGGTAAGGGACCATCTTTATTCTTTTGCATGTTGATATCTAATTGTCCCAGCAGTATTCGTTGAAAAAAAACTGTCCTTTTCCCATTGAATGGTCTCGGCACCCTTGTTGAAAATCAATTGATCATATATGCAAAGGTTTATTTCTGGATTTTCTATTCTATTCCGTTGGTCTACAGTCTATCATGTTGCTAATATTACACTTGTTTTGATTTCTGTAGCTTTGCAGTAAGTTCTGAAGTCAAGAAGTATGAGTCTTCCAACTTTGTTCTTTTTTAGGACCGTTTTGCTTATTGGGATCCCTTGAGAATCCAAACGAGTTTTAGGATGAGTTTTTCTATTTCTTGAAAAAATGCCATTGAGATTTTGATAGTGATGCATCAAATCTCTATAGATTGCCTTTGGGTGGTATTGACATATTAACAATATTAAGTCTTCAAATCCACAAACATGGGATGTCTTCCCATTTACTTATGTCTTCTTTAATTTCTTTTGGCAATGTTTTGCAATTTTCAGTGTGTAAGTTTTTCAACTCCTTAGTTTAATTATTCCTAAGTATTTTATTCTTTTTTGTGCTTAAATGTAATTGTTTTCTTAATTTTCTTTTCAGATTGTTCATTGCTAGTGTATAAAAATACAACTGGGACTTCCCTGGCAGTCCAGTGGTTAAAACTCCATGCTTCCAATGCAGAGGATGCAGGTTTGATTCCTGGTTGGGGAACTAGGATCCCACATGCCACGTGGAGCAGCCAAAAAAAAAAATGCCACAGATTTTGTTGTGTTGATTTTCTACCCTGCAACTTTGCTGAATTCATAAATTAGTTCTAGCAGTTTGTGTGTGTGTGTGTGTGTGTGTGTGTGTGTGTGTGTGTGTGTGTGTGTTCTTTAGGGTTATCTGCATATAAGAAATGTTATTCTGAACAGAGATAATTTTACTTCTTTCCAATTTGGATGCCTTTTATTTCCTTTTCTTGTCTAATTTCTCTAGGTAGAACTTCAAGTACTATATTGAATAGAAATGGAAAAAGTGGGCATCTCTGTCTTGATCTTAAAGGAAAAACGTTCAGTCTTTCACCATTGAGTATGATGTTAACAAGGGTTTTTTCATATGTGGCCTTTACCATACTGAGAAAATTCTATTTTATTTCTAGTATGTTGAGTGCTGTTGTCATGAAAGGGAGTTGGATTTTGTCAAATGGTTTTTCTGCATTAATTAAGATGATCATATTTTTTTAACTCTTCATAATATATTTTTTTAACATCTTTATTGGAGTATAATTGCTTTACAATGGTGTGTTAGTTTCTGCTTTATAACAAAGTGAATCAGTTATACATATACATATGTTCCCATATCTCTTCCCTCTTGCGTCTCCCTCCCTCCCACCCTCCCTATCCCACCCCTCTAGGTGGTCACAAAGCACCGAGCTGATCTCCCTGTGCTATGCGGCTGCTTCCCACTAGCTAGCTATTTTACGTTTGGTAGTGTATATATGTCCATGCTACTTTCTCACTTTGTCCCAGCTTACCCTTCCCCGTCCCCGTGTCCTCAAGTCCATTCTCTAGTAGGTCTGTGGCTTTATTCCTGACTTACCCCTTGGTTCTTCATGACATTTTTTTCCCCTTAAATTCCATATGTATGTGTTAGCATACGGTATTTGTCTTTCTCTTTCTGACTTACTTCACTCTGTATGACAGACTCTAGGTCCATCCACCTCATTGCAAATAGCTCAATTTCGTGTCTTTCTATGGCGGAGTAATATTCCATTGTATATATGTGCCACATCTTCTTTATCTATTCATCGGATGATGGACACTTAGGTTGTCTCCATCTCCTGGCTATTGTAAATAGAGCTGCAATGAACATTTTGGTACATGACTCTTTTTGAATTATGGTTTTCTCAGGGTATATGCCCAGTAGTGGGATTGCTGGGTCATATGGTAGTTCTATTTGTAGTTTTTTTTATTTTTTATTTTTTTAATTTGTAGTTTTTTAAGGAACCTCCATAGTGTTCTCCACAGTGGCTGTACCAATTCACATTCCCACCAGCAGTGCAAGAGTGTTCCTTTTTCTCCACACCCTCTCCAGCGTTTATTGCTTCTAGATTTTTTGATGATGGCCATTCTGACCGGTGTGAGATGATATCTCATTGTAGTTTTGATTTGCAATTCTCTAATGATTAATGATGTTGAGCATTCTTTCATGTGTTTGTTGACAGTCTGTATATCCTCTTTGGATTTGGAGAAATGTCTATTTACCTCTTCTGCCCATTTTTGGATTGGATTGTTTGTTTTTTGAGCTGCATGAGCTGCTTATAAATTTTGGAGATTAATCCTTTGTCAGTTGCTTCATTTGCAAATATTTTCTCCCATTCTGAGGGTTGTCTTTTGGTCTTGTTTATGGTTTCCTTTGCTGTGCAAAAGCTTTGAAGTTTCATTAGGTCCCATTTGTTTATTGTTTATTTTATTTCCATTTCTCTAGGAGGTGGGTCAAAAAGGATCTTGCTGTGATTTATGTCATAGAGTGCTCTGCCTATGTTTTCCTCTAAGAGTTTGATAGTTTCTGGCCTTACATTTAGGTCTTTAATCCATTTTGAGCTTATTTTTGTGTATGGTGTTAGGGAGTGATCTAATCTCATACTTTTACATGTACCTATCCAATTTTCCCAGCACCACTTATTGAAGAGGCTGTCCTTTCTCCACTGTACGTTCCTGCCACCTTTATCAAAGATAAGGTGACCATATGTGCATGGGTTTATCTCTGGGCTTTCTATCCTATTCCATTGATCTATCTTTCTGTTTTTGTGCCAGTACCATACTGTCTTGATTACTGTAGCTTTGTAGTATAGTCTGAAGTCAGGCAGCCTGATTCCTCCAGCTCCATTTTTTGTTCTCAAGATTGCTTTGGCTATTCGGGGTCTTTTGTGTTTCCATACAAATTGTGAAATTTTTTGTTCTAGTTCTGTGAAAAATGCCAGTGGTAGTTTGATAGGGATTGCATTGAATCTATAGATTGCTTTGGGAAGTAGAGTCATTTTCACAATGTTGATTCTTCCAATCCAAGAACATGGTATATCTCTCCATCTGTTTGTATCATCTTTAATTTCTTTCATCAGTGTCTTATAATTTTCTGCATACAGGTCTTTTGTCTCCTTAGGTAGGTTTATTCCTAGATATTTTATTCTTTTTGTTGCAATGGTAAATGGGAGTGTTTTCTTGATAGTGTTTTCTGATTTCACTTTCAGATTTTTCATCATTAGTGTATAGGAATGCCAGAGATTTCTGTGCATTGATTTTGTATCCTGCTACTTTACCAAATTCATTGATTAGCTCTAGTAGTTTTCTATTAGCATCTTTAGGATTCTGTATATGTAGTGTCATGTCATCTGCAAACAGTGACAGCTTTACTTCTTTTCCGATTTGGATTCCTTTTCTTCTCTGATTGCTGTGGCTAAAACTTCCAAACCTATGTTGAATAGAAGTGGTCAGAGTGGGCAGCCTTGTCTTATTCCTGATCTTAGTGGAAATGCTTTCAGTTTTTCACCACTGAGGACGGTGTTTGCTGTGGGTTTGTCATATATGGCCTTTATTATGTTGAGGAAAGTTCCCTCTGTGCCTACTTTCTGCAGGGTTTTTATCATAAATGGGTGTTGAATTTTGTCGAAAGCTTTCTCTGCATCTATTGAGATGATCATATGGTTTTTCCCCTCAATTTGTTAATATGGTGTATCACGTTGATTGATTTGCATATATTGAAGAATCCTCGCATTCCTGGAATAAACCCCACTTGATCATGGTGTATGATCCTTTTAATGTGCTGTTGGATTCTGTTTGCTAGTATTTTGTTGAGGATTTTTGTATCTATGTTCATCAGTGATATTGGCCTGTAGTTTTCTTTCTTTGTGACATCCTTGTCTGGTTTTGGTATCAGGGTGATGGTGGCCTTGTAGAATGAGTTTGGGAGTGTTCCTCCCTCTGCTATATTTTGGAAGAGTTTGAGAAGGATAGGTGTTAGCTCTTCTCTAAATGTTTGATAGAATTTGCCTGTGAAGCCATCTGGTCCTGGGCTTTTGTTTGTTGGAAGATTTTTAATCACAGTTTCAATTTCAGTGTTTGTGATTGGTCTGTTCATATTTTCTATTTCTTCCTGATTCAGTCTTGGCAGTTTGTGCATTTCTAAGAATTTGTCCATTTCTTCCAGATTGTCCATTTTATTGGCATAGAGTTGCTTGTAGTAATCTCTCATGATCTTTTGTATTTCTGCAGTGTCAGTTGTTACTTCTCCTTTTTCATTTCTAATTCTATTGATTTGAGTCTTCTCCCTTTTTTTCTTGATGAGTCTGGCTAATGGTTTATCTATTTTGTTTATCTTCTCAAAGAACCAGCTTTTAGTTTTATTGATCTTTGCTATTGTTTCCTTCATTTCTTTTTCATTTATTTCTGATCTGATTTTTATGATTTCTTTCCTTCTGCTAACTTTGGGGTTTTTTTGTTCTTCTTTCTCTAATTGCTTTAGGTGCAAGGTTAGGTTGTTTATTCGAGATGTTTCCTGTTTCTTAAGGTAGGATTGTATTGCTATAAACTTCCCTCTTAGAACTGCTTTTGCTGCATCCCATAGGTTTTGGGTCGTCGTGTCTCCATTGTCATTTGTTTCTAGGTATTTTTTAATTTCCTCTTTGATTTCTTCAGTGATCACTTCGTTATTAAGTAGTGTATTGTTTAGCCTCCATGTGTTTGTATTTTTTACAAATCTTTTCCTGTAATTGATATCTAGTCTCATAGCGTTCTGGTCGGAAAAGATACTTGATACAATTTCAGTTTTCTTAAATTTACCAAGGCTTGATTTGTGACCCAAGATATGATCTATCCTGGAGAATGTTCCATGAGTACTTGAGAAAAATATGTATTCTGTTTTTGGATGGAATGTCCTATAAATATCAATTAAGTCCATCTTGTTTAATGTATCATTTAAAGCTTGTGTTTCCTTATTTATCTTCATTTTGGATGATCTGTCCATTGGTGAAAGTGGGGTGTTCAAGTCCCCTACCATGAATGTGTTACTGTCGATTTCCCCTTTTATGGCTGTTAGTATTTGCCTTATGTACTGAGGTACTCCTATGTTGGGTGCATAAATATTTACAATTGTTATATCTTCTTAGTGTGTGGTAACCTTTCCTCCTTCACAGCTCCCTCCCACTGGTGCAGGTCCCGTCCCTATTCTTTTGTCTCTGTTTATTCTTTTTTCTTTTGCCCTAGCCAGGTACGTGGGGGTTTCTTGCCTTTTGGGAGGTCTGAGGTCTTCTGCCAGCGTTCAGTAGGTGTTCTGTAGGAGTTGTTCCACGTGTAGATGTATTTCTGGTGTATCTGTGAGGAGGAAGGTGATCTCCGCATCTTACTCTTCCGCCATCTTCCCAATTCCCCCTACCATAACTTTGAAGCTTCAAAGATTTCTTGCTTAAGAAACCACCGAGTCTGATTCTGTTCAAAGTCAGCCCCCAGGGTTTACACAAAGGACATTTTCAGTTTCTTCAAAGTCCCCAGGGGCTTCCCTGGTGGCACAGTGGTTAAGAATCCGCCTGCCAGTGCAGGGGACAAGGGTTCGAGCCCTGGTCCGGGAAGGTCCCACATGCCGGGGAACAACTAAGCCCGTGTGTCACAGCTACCAAGCCTGCGCTCCAGAGCTACAACTACTGAAGCCCGTGTGCCTAGTGCTTGTGCTCCGCAACAAGAGAAGCCACTGCAATGAGAAGCCCGTGCCACGAAGACCCAATGCAGCCAAAAAAAACCCCACAAAAACCCCAGAAATCCTTTTTTGTACATCAGACGCTGGATGCAGGGAGGCTGATCCAGGCCCCACCTGTTGGACGTTTTGTGAAAAACAGCTTGTGCCGGAGTTTGCTGTTCTCTTTCTAAAGGGCTGCAAACCTGTCTGTGTTTCATTTGAACTTTGCAGCTGCTGTTGAGCACCCCCTTTCTTTTCACCAACTCTCTGAGTACTGTGTCACTCCCAGTCTGCACACGAGGGACCCAAGTGGTGGAGGTGATTCTAGGAGGTAGAAGCTGAGCCAGGTCTTCTGACCGTGGCGTCTTCCAGGGCTAGCCCGTTACCAACCTGGGCGGGCAGAGAGTTTCGTGGTGCTGGAGGAGTTGCTCTGGGGAGCTTGGTGCTGCCGGACGGAGCTTTGACATTCAGCCTCCCACTGTAGCACAGCCTCTGTCCGGCCACAGGCAGAACCGCAGCTCGCCTGAGAGGCCTGGTGACCTGGGAAACACGCCCGGCCTTGGCTCCAGGTCCCCAGCCAGCAGCAGGGCCTGCTTGTTGGCATTCCAGGCCTCGCTGGCCAAGGGGCATGGAGAGCCCTGCGCCTTTACCTGGCTTACTCAGCTTATCTCCTGCCAGTCGGTCCCCTCTCCGGTCTCTGAAGGAAGCCAGCTGGGGGCCCTTCTTGGGAGCAGCTTGTCCTGTCCTGGCAGGGGCAGCATCCCCAGCCCCTTCCAGGGTATCCAGGGTTGTCTGGGCCCTGCTGTGAGGACAGGCAGCTTGCACTGTGCTCTCACTCTGGGCTTGTCTCATTGTTTCAGTTGACGTCATGAAGGGAGTGGTGAAGGAGGCGGTGGAGCCTGCCAAGGAGGCTGGAGAGAATGGTACGGCCAGGGTCGGGGCGGGGAAGGAGGGAAGCTGGGTGCTGGCAGCAGCCTGATCCTTGCCTAACCAGATCACACCTTGACCCCAGTGTGGCATCCTTTCAGTTGGTGTATAATTATCTGTGCTCATCTGAGGTCACAGGCCGTACTTTGCTAAAGCAGGTTCCATCTAGGTAGTCGTCTCTGTGGAATGTTAAGAGGATGACATCACAAAAGACCAGGTGCAGGTGTGCTGGAACAAAACATTTGAGACATAAAATCATATATTTACACGAATACATATTTCCATAAATGTTTATATGTTTGTGCTGTGAGTATCACGATGTAAGAAAGCACGTGTATATCTCACTCCTTACAACAAAATAGATTCCGGATGGATTAGGACTTAAATATAAATACATGAAATTATTAAATTGTTAGAAGAGAACATAGATTTTGGCATAATCTCAGAGGGGGGAGGATCTTTTTAACGATGACAGAAAATTCAACAGCTATAAAGGAAATACTAGGTAAATTGGACAATATAAAACTTCAGAATTTTCCATAGTGGAAAAAAAAACTGTAAGCCAAACCAAAAGAAAAACCACAAACTGGGCAAAAATATTTGTAGTAGAAATGATAGCCCAATATAAAAATGACCAAAAGATACAAACAGGCAGTTCACAGAAAAATGAAGCATGAGTAGGCAGTACACCCACGAGCAGATGCTCTGTCTCACTAATAGTTGGAGAAATGCAAGCTGTTTGGAGAAATAAAAGCAAACTTGAATGCATTCTTCCAGGAGCTGTGCTGCCCTCTGCCCCACAGACTCCTTCAGGGCATGACCCGGTAAGACTGCCACATCCCATAGGCCACTGCAGGTGACTCCAACCCAGTGAGTGACTTGAATTGTTTACTTTGCTTACCTGGATATCCTTTCTTCCTGACAGCCATTGCTGAAGCTTTAAAGAAGACCCATGAGACAAGGGACAAAGTGGTAAAGGAAGTCACTGAGACGGTGACCAACACAGTCACAAATGCTGTCACGCATGCAGCAGAAGGCCTGGGCAAACTGGGACAGTGAGCATGCCTGCCACCAGCAGGCTCTTCCTGAATCGCAATAAAAAGCTGTGAAATGTGTACACTGAGCCCTGGGTTTGTTCCTGTTTGGGTGGAAACATTGTGTTATGTCCTGAGTGTCCACTCTGCAGGGACAAGAGGCCAGCACCTTGGCACCCACTGGGGGTCAGATAGGTCCCTGTGATAGATGTGCTGCTCTCACATTATGACTTCTTATGTCAGCAAGGAGCTCTTGAGAACTATTAGTGTCTGTGCTATATTTCTTAAAAGCCTATTTTCGCAGCAGCTATACATAGCTTTCAGACACCTCAGTGCTTCAAGGACACCCCAAGGGAGGACCACAGTTCAGCTTATGGGTTCTTTGCGTTTTCCTTGAAATATTCTTACAGCAATCAGGGAAGATAACAGACCAACCTGACTGAGGGGTTAGCTGGGCAGGCTCAGGCAGGTTGAGCTGCTTCATGTTCTGAAAGAGGCTTCAGAGAAGTGTTTCTGCTGGACAGTCACAGAATCAGGTCATGGAGAAACCGAGTCCACTGCCTGTTGGCTGCTGGAGCTGCTGTCAGATCTCCACTCAGAGACTTGGGTTAGGCCTAACTGGCGGTAGTGGGTCAGAATGCCTGGTCTTCTCTCCTTCCTGCCACGAGTGAGTCAGTACCATTAAACATGTTTAAATAGCATTTAGCTTAACATTTTGGATTAAAGAAAAAGGAAATGACTTGTAAAGATATGGCATTGCTTATTTATCCTGCTGGAAGTTATTGTTCTTAGGGGAAATTAGAAGAAAAGGTGTTTTGTGGAATGAGTTAGTTGCTCCCCAGATTTCTGGCGTTCTTTCAGAATTGGCTTCACACGTTTCTGAACAGCCCAGGAATATCCAGTGTTCTGGCTTGGAACCTTCGCTATTGTCCAGCTGGATATGGACCTTATATCTTGGTTTGGGTTCTGAAGACTTTTGAGTTCTCCCAATCCAGACCCAAGCTCCAAAGGATGTGGAGGGTTTCCCTAGTGGCGCGGTGGTTGAGAGTCTGCCTGCCGATGCAGAGGACGCGGGTTCGTGCCCCGGTCCGGGAGGATCCCACATGACGCGGAGCGGCTGGGCTCGTGAGCCGTGGCCGCTGAGCCTGCGCATCCGGAGCCTGTGCTCCGCAATGGGAGAGGCCACAGCAGTGGGAGGCCCGTGTACCGCAAAAAGAAAAAAAAAGAAAAGAAAAAGGATGTGGATTGTGGGTGGCAATGTCAACCAGAACAGCCTCTTTGTTTTTTTAAATTTTAGGAGGCAAATGAAGTGTTTTTTACTTTCTGCAGGGTTTTTGTTTTTAAATTTTTATTGGGGTATAATTGATTTACAATGTACTAGTTTCAGGTGTACAGCGAAGTGAATCTGTTATACAAATATATACACTTTTTCTTTAGATTCTTTTCCTGTATAGGCCATAACAGAGTATTGACCAGAACAGCCTCTTTGGATGGCAGTTCCTCTTACCAGACTTTATTCTTTGGGTGTACAGGCAGAGGCCTGAAGGGCGAGGATACATTGTGACATATTAATGATAGCAAGAGATTGGAAACACCCTAAAATGATAATTAGAAATTACTTGGATGGCAAGCTTTACTCTGCTTATTAGATTTGACAATTTAGAGTTGACACTTATTACTTCTAGTGTATTATAATGCTTTAGCTTGAAAAATGGGACTTGTGCCTAGATGGCCACCTAACGACTGGTTAACATCACATTTATAGGAAATGGAATACTCTGGCTGTTAAGAATGAGGAAAATATACATATATCATTAGGGAACATGTACAAATGAGTTAATAGTTTGTGAAATGTATGTACAGTAAGTTCATTTTTACAAAGCAAACATAAGAATAGAAGAAAACTGGTAGCATAATATATAGCAAATATTAAGTGTTCAGCTCTGTGAGAATATGAGGAATCCTCACTTTTTATATTATGTATTTCCATGATGCTTGGATTTAAGAGAAAACCAATACATATGTTTTAAAATGTGGTTGTGGAGGCCACATACTAGCTTATTGAAGACTGCTTCCTAATTAAGTGCTACTCAAAGTTTGCTGGTTTCAAACTTTGTTGCCACTTGGCAACAAGGGAAGTAAAGAAACCCAGTGTTTAGAAACTCTTAAAGCAATCGGGCATCTCCTGGACCTCCAAGAGTGTGATCAGTGGAGAATTCTTGTCGCATGGGGTATAGACCAGTTCCGGTTGTTGCCCTTGTGCGGTAAGTTGCACGCGAACTAGTCACAGGAAGTAGCAGAGTAGCACCGCATGTCATGATGGATGAGGTTAAGGAACAAACAAAAGCCCCAACAACCGGACCTCCTTCACAGAGAGCTGGAGAAGCACTCCCGCGCTCCCTTAACTTCACCCTGCGGTGTGCTGTTCTAAAATAGATACTTGCACCTCTCATTTTCTTTTTACTGTGTGTATTGTGCAGTGAGGGGCATGGCATCAACCCCAGACTCTAAGCATGTTATAAGAAGCAATCGATAGTGATGTCAAAGAAAATCGCTGACTTTCTCCAAGACCTCCAAAAATTCTCCATAAAAATCATGAGGAAACTGACAAAAATATGGTCAGAATCAACTTTTTTCAGAACTCTGGAAATTAACCAAAGGCTTACAGTAATCCAGGGCGTATTTACATAAAACAAATGAAAAACAATCTTTTTTTAAGAACAGCGAGCTTTGTAATGTTTTTAACTTGCCCTATTCTTTTCTCATCCCCCCCCCCCACCTTTCCAGCTCCACTGTAAGCCTTGAAAACCAATGTAATAGGGAAGAAACTTTGTATTCTATTACAAGCTAATCACTAAAGGGATGTTGCCTATAAGCTTAAATTATACATAATGGCCCATCTCAGGGAACCCTGCCTCCCAGATAATGAGCATTAAGTTAAAATACCTTTGTTTAGCTCACAGGGAACATCCTGACCAGGCCCATCTGTGCATGACTGCAGGGAGGAAGGAATTAACACATCGCCTCAGGGGCTGATGGAAACCAGAAGTGTTTGACTCTACTCCATCCCCTATTAGTATAAAAGGAGCCTGAATTTTAACTCAGGCAAGATGGTTCTTTGGGACATGAGGCTGCCATCTTGGTCTGCTGGATTTCTGAATAAAGTCACTATTCCTCGCCCCAGCAACTCATTTCTTGATTTATTGGCCTGTAGTGGTGAGCAGCACGAGCCTGGACTCTTAACAGATTTTGGCGCAGCCAGCCAGGAGCCTTGCTACTTGTGGCTAGCCAGCCCTGGTTGGGGAATTTGGGGGTAAGGCCCTAGCAGCTGCCGGGATAGCTTGTCCTGAGGATCTTTACCTTCAAAATTCCCCAAAGTGGCACCGGGTTCCCCAGAGCTTGACAGTTGGAGCAACAAATCGACGTTTGGGAGCCAGCAAGCTCCATACAGTACGGTAAGTTGCTCCGCTGTGTACAGCCGGGAACTTTTTCCTCTGTTTGGGGCTTTTTCTCCAGAATAAGCCAATTTGTTTTGTATTTGAGTGGGGTGCACTGTTGGAGAGAGGAAAGAGTTGTTGGACTTTTATCTGATTTGTGAACTGGTTCGTTTGTTCCTGTGGATGCAGTTTGTGTTTTGTCTTGAATTTCTGTCTTTAAAAATGGAGAACGTTTCAACTATCCCTGAAGTCCTCTGAGGCTCGTTTTGGGTAAGTGATCTGATTACAGCTATGAACCCATGGGAGAGAGAAAGATGATACTTTATCATAACAATGTGTGGCCACAGTACCTGTTAGGATCTGCACAAAGGATTTAGGCAGGGCTGTCTTGGGACCCTGTGCACCATGTACTGCTTTCCTTGCTGTGTTGAGTACTTTGTTTATGGTCTCCTGTGTTGTTGGTATATATAAAACCCCAAGACCAAACTTGAGGGTTTATTTAAGATTTTCTGTTTGTCGTTTGGGTTTTTCATTTCATTTTGTTTGGTACTGTTTCTCCATTTACAGCCAAATCAGTTGTGATATTTAAAACTTTTACTGATGTTAAATGGAGGAAAGGAACAGAAAAAACTAAACAAAACCAAACCAAAACACTCTGTCTGTTCTTATCTAAGAGTGGGGCATTCTCAGGAAGAAGAGAAAGGTTCCACTTGGTTCCTAAAACCACCAAAAGCTACAAATAGAAATAGAAGTAAAATAAATATTAGTAAAAAGGGTTTAGCCATCTAGACCGGTGATCTTGACTTGTCCCATCTGCCAGAAACCCAATTTGAATCCAACCTCTTTTGTAACTGATTAGTTTTACATTGTTGTACTTGATTCATGGCTGAAATGTTGGAATGGAAACTGTGAGGTCCCTGTGTTTGTTTGTTTGTACATGTTACAGATGTGTAGCACTGCCAACATTAATGTGCAAAAGAGCTCTATTTATTTGGCTTAAAGGAAATTAAGCACTTATGTAAATACTCAAATATAAAAGAAACCAGCTAGAATGAATTCTAGGTTCATGTGATCTAGGAAATACTCAGTATTGAACTAATATCTGGTATTAAGGTTTGTGTAAGCTTGTTGGTTTGATTTCCACAGACATATCTTTAGAGTCATCAACATTAAGTATAATGCTGTTATTGTACCTAAGTTTGCTAGAAATCAAATAAGACCTATTCTTTTTTTTGTTGCTTAAATAAATTTATTTATTTTTTGGCTGCATTGGGTCTTTGTTACTATGCACGGGCTTTCTTTAGTTGTGGAGAGCAGGGGCTACTCTTTGTTGAGGTGCATGGGCTTCTCATTGTGGTGGCTTCTCTTGTTGTGGAGCACAGGCTCTAGGTGCACGGACTTCAGTAGTTGCAGCACACAGGCTCAGTAGTTGTGGCTCGCGGACTATAAAGCACAGGCTCAGTAGTTGTGGCACATGGGCTTAGTTGCTCCGCAGCATGTGGGATCTTCCCAGACCAGGGCTCGAACCCATGTCCCCTGCACTGGCAGGAGGATTCTTAACCACTGCACCACCAGGGAAGTCCTAAGACCTATTCTTGTTAACAAAGTTTGTCAGCGAGAAGATAATAATATGATGAAGATTTTAACTAAATAAAATAGAAGTATATGAGGTAAGAGTTTTAGGTAAACTCTATAGGAATAATTATGTTTGGGGAAGGTCTATCTAAAATAGTTTCTCTAGATTTTCATAACTTGAAACTAAGTTAAATGAAGAGAATTCATTGACTCTCTGGGTCATTTCAAATAGGATAAAATATTAGAACATTAATTGCTGGACAGTCTAAGTTTACCCAAATTTGCCTTCTTGGAAGAGGAAGACTAAAGCATAAGTTTGTCAATCAGGAAATGCTGGTTTGACGGTTTTACAATTACTTCTTGATTTTTCACTAGAGATTAAGGTTTTAAAGTTAAGAATTATAAAGGGAGCATTTCAGTATGTAAGATGTAGGATGTGTGTTTTCAGCAAAGAAGGTATGAGGAATGAAAACGCATCTTGTTAAAGGGAAAAAGGTGGTTTTGTTTTAGAGCTGGCTGTTTTTGAATGGAAAAAGTGAGGGACAGATTAATATGGATATAGAAAATTGTGGAAGGTTTTTGGAGGAGGAGCACTGAAAGAATTTTTTGTGCATGATAGGGATTGGCTAAGATAAGACTGAATTTAAGAAAACAAATTTTTCTTTTTTTTTGCGGTATGCGGACCTCTCACTGTTGTGGCCTCTCCCATTGCGGAGCACAGGCTCCGGACCCGCAGGCTCAGCGGCCATGGCTTACGGCCTCAGCGGCCATGGCTCACAGGCCTAGCCGCTCCATGGCATGTGGGATCTTCCCGGACCAGGGCACGGACCCATGTCCCCTGCATCGGCAGGCGGACTCTCAACCACTGCCCCACCAGGGAAGCCCAAGAAAACAAAATTTAAAGGTAAAGTGGTATAAAACCTGAATTTGGTTTTCTAAGAGGACAAAATTTTCGTAAAATATTGAACTGCTTTTGGTAATTGTTTAAGTGATCTGTATTTGCCATTGAGATCTTTTATCACTGGTTAAAACCTTTTGGTACTTTTGATGAACTTCCCGAAGATCACATTCTAAATGAAGCTCATTTGGCCTCTAGCTGACTTTGAGGTTTTCCCAAGGGTCCCTGTAACACCGCAAATTATTTGTTTTCTCTATCTCAGAGGGAGGAATATTAAACTAATTAGGCTTATTTGATATGTTAAATTATGTGGGAAGCATTGTCAAATAAGTGATGATAAAACTTCTTAGATTGTATCATATGGTTAAAAGTTATTAATATACACATTCTAGAAATTATATGGAACTCCTGAAATTCTGGTATATCCTGGTAAATGGTATGTCATAATTTTAGTAATTATCATAAATTGTTGTGTGTCACAGCAGTAACCAAGTTTCTCTTCAGTTGCATTGTAATCCCAGTTGGTTGATGCCAAAGCATAAAGTCATCCCTTTAATGGTTAGAGACAGTCAATTGCTATTTATGGTTTTACAGTGGCTTTTGAATGACTCTATAGCTATTGTGTGAAGAAGTGGGGAAGGATGATGAAATCCTTTATGTGTAAAGCATTTATGCTATTACATCAGGGAACATAAAAAGAAGGGAATGAGAGTGAGGATATGTTGCTTCAAACCTTAACTCCTACGGCTGAGCTAGCTGTCCCAGCCTGGCCAATATATCCAACTCCTCCAGCACCTTCCATTCCTATCCAGCCCCAATTCCTGGCACTGGGGCTCAGGACTTCCCTTCCTTTTAGGGATCAGTTACAAAATCGTGTGTTAGGTTTTGGGGCTCAGGTACTTGGTCTGGTATCACCATCTAAGAACCAACAGGGCACCCAATTTGGGCCAGGAGCCACTCCCAGGGGATGGCAATTTCCCTTCCCCCATTACCTCATAGGTAACCTAAATGCAGATGATCTGCCCACTGGGTTTCTCAGGCTTGTTTAATTGGAAAGATTGCAACCCTCCTTAATAGGGAGGGTCCTCTACACCTGAAGTCCACTTGGCAGCTGAAGTCCCTCAGCTGAACCAGATTGGGACTGCAGTGAGGGAAGAATGCCCTTATTAGAGAACTAGTTATTGGTGCATCTTGGCAGGGCTTTGAAAAGGAGAACCAAAGCAAAAGATTTTCAAGAAGTTCAGCAAAACAAATTAAGATTTCTCTGAGTTTTTGGAAAGGATTTATCAGGTGTACAGATGTCATACTAATGCAGATCCCGAGGCCCCTGAAAATATTAGAATGGTAAATTTGACCTTTTGGGGAGGGCAAAGTGCCTCAGATATCGGGAGAAAGTTGCAAAGATTAGATGGTGCATTCGGAATGAACCCTTCTCAATTGGTAGAGGTTGCTTTTAAAGTGTTCAATAGGAACAACAACAGAAGAAAGAAGACGGAAAACAAAACACCACTTTTTTGGTAGTAAGTCACCACTGGGGAAGGAAAACAGGTGGCCCTAGGCTAAAACATAAGCAGAAAAACAAAAGATGAAAGCCTCTCTCATACGGTAGAAAGAGAGAAACACTGGTGAAGGAACAGTCCAGGGGCTCCCTTGGACTTGAGGCACCTAATTCCTCACAGGAGCCCTGGGGAAAATTGACAGTGGGGAATGAGTTGATTAACTTTCTGGTAGACGTCACCCTGAAGTTTCTCACCAGAACAGCTTGACATCAGAGTCCCACCAGAACACACATTAAGCCTACAGATGGCACTCATGAAAGCCCCAGGAAAGGAGACAGAGCTCTTTCCCCACAGGTCTCCGAAAGGTGAGACAAGAAGTGTGTGCTAACCGCACCCCAGAGAAGGCCAAAAACACATGGCCAATACGAATACCATTAAACAGGGTCACTGGGAGGGGCTTCCCTGGTGGCGCAGTGGTTGAGAGTCCGCCTGCCGATGCAGGGGACACGGGTTCGTGCCCCGGTCCAGGAAGATCCCACATGCTGCGGAGCGGCTGGGCCCGTGAGCCATGGCCGCTGAGCCTGCGCGTTCAGAGCCTGTGCTCTGCAACAGGAGAGGCCACAACAGTGAGAGACGTCACCCTGAAGTTTCTCACCAGAACAGCTTGACATCAGAGTCCCACCAGAACACACATTAAGCCTACAGATGGCACTCATGAAAGCCCCAGGAAAGGAGACAGAGCTCTTTCCCCACAGGTCTCCGAAAGGTGAGACAAGAAGTGTGTGCTAACCGCACCCCAGAGAAGGCCAAAAACACATGGCCAATACGAATACCATTAAACAGGGTCACTGGGAGGGGCTTCCCTGGTGGCGCAGTGGTTGAGAGTCCGCCTGCCGATGCAGGGGACACGGGTTCGTGCCCCGGTCCAGGAAGATCCCACATGCTGCGGAGCGGCTGGGCCCGTGAGCCATGGCCGCTGAGCCTGCGCGTTCAGAGCCTGTGCTCTGCAACAGGAGAGGCCACGACAGTGAGAGGCCTGCGTACCGCAAAAAAAAAAAAAAAGGAGGGGTCACTGGGACACCTAGTCTAAAAATATATCCTCTGAGGCAAGAGGATCACTTCTCCCACAAACTAACTTGTCAGAGTACCAGCCGGTGTATTCCTTGTGTGTGTGCCCCTCCAGGACGGCTACAAAATTGGAAGTATTGGTACTGTCCCTGTGGGTGGAGTGGAGACTGGTGTTCTCATGCCTAGCATGGTGGTCACCTTTGCTCCACTCAATGTTACAATGAAGTAAAATCTGCTGAAATGCACCATGAAGCTTTGAGCAAAGCCCTTCCTGGGGACAATATGGGCTTCAATGTCAAGAACATGTCTGTCAGAGATGTGCGTAGTGGCTGGTGACTGTGACCAATCAGTGGAATCTGCTGGCTTTCCTGTTCAAGTAATAATCTTGAACCTCCCGGGCCAAATCAGTGCTGGATATGCACCTGTGCTGGATTGCTGCGCAGCGTTGCTTGCAAGTTTGCTAAGCTGAAGGAAAAGATGGATCATCCATCGTTCTGGGAAAAAAGCTGGAAGATGGCCCCAGATTCTTGAAATCTGGTGATGCTGCCATCATTGATATGGTTCTTGGCAAGCCCATGTATGTTGAGAGCTTCTCTGACTATCCTCCTCTGGGCCGTTTTGCTGATTGTGACATGATGGTTGCTGTGGGTGTCATCAAAGCAGTGGACAAGGAGGCAGCTGGAGCTGGCAAGGTCACCAAGTCTGCACAGAAAGCTTAGAAGGTGAAATGAATATTATCCCCAATCCCGGCCACCCCAGTTTTAATCAGTGGTGGAAGAAGGGTCTCAGAAAAACTGTTTGTCTCAACTGGCCATTTAAGTTTAATAGTAAAAGGCTGGTTAATGATAACAATGCATCGTAAAACCTTCAATCAGGAAAGGAAAATGTTTTGTGGACCATTTGTTTTGTGTATGGCAGTTTTAAGTTATTAGTCTTTAAAATCAGTATCTTGTAATTGGTTAAAGCCCTCCTTAAGGAAATTATCCCCTGATTAAGGCCTTGGATTAAGGCATGAGAACTAACATTCATCCCGGAGACCACAATCAACAGGAAAAACTGAGAAAATGAATACCAACTTAACTTGGGATAAGGCCTTTCCAGTTGCCCTGCTACGGATCAGTGGCTTCCAGAAGCAGGCTTAAATTAAGCCCCTGTGGGGGACTTCCCTGGTGGCGCACCCAATGCAGGGGACCCGGGTTTGATCCTTGGTCAGGGAACTAGATCCCATATGTGTGCCACAACTAAAGAGTTTGCATGCCACAACTAAGGAGCCGGCGAGCTGCAACTAAGACCCGGTGCAACCAAACAAACTAATTAATTAATTAAAAAAATTAAGCCTCTTTGAAATATTGTATGGTAGGCTGTTCAGATGTCTGCCTAGGTGAGAATCTATAAATGCTCTAAAAGACCCAGCAGTTGGGCTTCCCTGGTAGCACAGTGGTTAAGAATCCACCTGCCAATGTAGGGGACACGGGTTCGAGCCCTGGTCTGTGAAGATCCCACATGCTGCGGAGCAACTAAGCCCGTGTGCCACAACTACTTAGCCTGCGCTCTAGAGCCCATGAGCCACAACTACTGAGCCCACATGCCACAACTACTGAAGCCCGGGCGACTAGAGCCTGTGCTCTGCAACAAGAGAAGCCACCACAATGAGAAGCCCACACACCACGATGAAGAGTAGCCCCTGTTCGCCACAACTAGAGAAAGCCCACGTGCAGCAATGAAGACCCAACACAGCCAAAAATAAATAAATTTATTAAAAAAAAAAAAAGACCCAGCAGCAGTTGCCAATTATGTTGAAACTTTGGGCACTATACTAATCTTTGTTCATGAGTTTGCCTCCAACAGGTCTGCCCATCCAAATGAAGTAGATGGGAATTTCACTGTAGCTGGAGGAGGGTCAACCAATTTGTGTAATTTTGTCTAAATAAATAGCACAGGAATTTAGTATTTGTATTGGGAACTGGAACCAAAATCCCAAGTTCAATTACAAATTAGACAACAAAGTGCTAAGCAGTTTTATCAGGTTCCAGTAGTTGTAGATAAAAAAGGACTAAAGATTCTAAGGAATATTCATAGCCTCTGGAAGTAGCCAGAGCAGTCTTCATCCCTTTTCCCACAAGACTGGAATGGACATTGACAATGGGGAATTGTAATAGCTAAGAAACTTTGCATTATATTACAAGCTAATTATTGAAGGGATGTTGCCTATGAGCTTAAATTATACATAACGGCCCATCTCTGGGAACTCTGCCTCCCAGGTAATGAGCATTAAGCTAAAATACCTTTGTTTAGCTCACAGGGAACATCCTGACCAGGCTCACCTGTGAATGACTGCAGGGAGGAAGAAATTAACACATCCCCTCTGGAGGCTAATGGAAACCAGGATATCTTTGACCTTACTCCCTCCCCTTTTAGTATTAAAGAAGCCTGAATTCTAACTTGGGCAAGATGGTTCTTGGGGCATGAGTCCACCATCTTCTTGATCTACTGGTTTTCCAAATGAAGTTGCTATTGCTTGCCCCAGCAACTCGTCTCTCAGTTTAGTGGCCTCAGCAACTCGTCTCTCAGTTTAGTGGCCTCAGCAACTCGTCTCTCAGTTTAGTGGTGAGCAGTACAAGGTTGGACACCAACAGCCCACAATCACAGTGAAAACCAACAGCTTGGCAGCTACTGGAAAGAGTAGAACAGAGTTGGTGTTTCTTCAAAGCCTTATTCCCACAGAAATGTCATTATTTGACTTGACTCGTGGCTCCTAGGAAGACCCCACTGCAAGGCTGTCTTTATTTGTATGGACTAGAAGCTCCCCTAGTGCAAAAAGGCTTTTCCCTGGGACTGTTTGCTATAAAACATTTAGAGGTAATTTTTTAAGTTGGTGGCAGTATGAGGTGAGGTGGTGAATAACAGTGTGAGCAAGCAATAGGCTAACCAAAAATCTTAAAAGGGAAATCTGGGGAATAAAACGTCCTTAGGGGCTTTGAAAATTCTCACACACTGCTGGGAATCTAGAAGGCCATGCACATGTGTGAGGCTCAGTAAAGGCCATGCACATGTGTGTAAGCTCAGTAAAGACCTGAGAAGGCCTGAAGTTCTCATCTCTAACCCTGAGGCTTTATGCAAGCAGGAAGTGAGAACCAGGGCCAAGATGTAAGTTGCCTGGCTGAGTGTTGAAGGTGAGGCCCAGCATAGACAGAGTCTTGGAAAAGATAGGAGACTTACTGGTTCTAGGTACTTGAAAAAATCTCTGTCCAATCATTAGCTAAGCTGAGGAGAAATTTCAGTGGCCACACACAACAAAGAAAACAGACTACAGAATTAGTTCAGAAAGGTCACTAAACACTCAACAACAAATCTGGGGGGAGGAGTATGGAATCTGATTTCCAGAGTTGCCACTTTATATTATTTAACATGTCCAGTTTTCAGCAAAAACAAAACAAAGATATGCAAGGAAAGAAATTATGACCCATTGGGGCAGGGAGGGATAGAAACTGTGCCTTAAGACTTCAGAAGATGGACTTACTAGACAAAGGCTTCAGCTATTTTAAACATGTTCAAAGAGCTAAAAGAAACCACATCTAAAGAATTAAAAGTATGAGATCAACATTAAATAGAGAATACAAATAAAGAATTAGAAATTATAAAAAGGAATGAAGTAGAAAATGTAGAACATTTTATACAACTGAAATAAAAAAATAAGAATTTTTTACCAAATCCAAGGCCATGAAGATTTACCAATATGGTTTCTTCTAATAGTTTTACAATTTTATACTTTGATCCATTTTGAGTTAATTTTTATATATGCAGCGAGGAAGAAGTTAAACTTTGTTCCTTTGCATGTAGATATCCAGTTGTCCTAATGCCTTTTGTTGAAGAGACTATTCTTTTTCTCATTGGATGGTGTTATGTGTTGAATTGAGTTCCCCCCAAAAAGGTATGTTTAAGTCCTAACCCCCAGTACCTGAAAAAGAGACCTTATTTGGAAATATGGTCATTGCAGATGTAACTAGTTAAGATGAGGTCATACTGGAGTAAGGTAGACCCTTAATCCAATATAACTGGTGTCCCTATAAGAGACACACATAAGAGGAATGATGGCCATGTGACAACATGGAGGCAGAGACTGGAGTAATGCAGCTGCAAGCCAAAGAATGCCAAGGATTGATGGCTACCACCAAAAGCTAGGAAAAGGCAAGAAATTCTCCCCTTCAGGTTTCAAGGAGAGCATGGCCCTGCTGACAATTTATAGCCCCCCAAACTATGAGACAATAAAGTTCTGTGGTTTTAAGTCATCCAGTTTGTGGTACTTTTTTTTTTTTTTTCTTGCGTTATGCGGGCCTCTCACTGTTGTGGCCTCTCCCATTTGCGGAGCACAGGCTCCGGACGCGCAGGCTCAGCGGCCATGGCTCACGGGCCCAGCCGCTCCGCGGCATGTGGGATCTTCCCGAAACGGGGCACGAACCCGCGTCTCCTGCAACGGCAGGCGGACTCTCAAGCACTGCGCCACCAGGGAAGCCCCAGTTTGTGGTACTTTAAGGCAGCCTTGGGAAACTAATACAAGTGGTGTCGGCACCAATGTTAAAAATCAATTGACCATAGATGTTTCTGGACTCTCAGTTCTATTCCATTGGTCCAAATGTTTGTATGTCAGTCAGTACCACACTGTTTAAATTACTGTAGCTTTGTATTACATTTTGAAATGTAAGTGTGAGAACTCCAAGTTTTTTTGTTGTTGCTTTTTTTTTTTCCCCCAATATTGTTTTGGTTATTTGGAGCCACTTGCAGTTTTGTTGCAGCAAGCAGGGGCTACTCTTCGTTGTGGTGCAGGTGCTTCTCATTGCGGTGGCTTCTCTCGTTGTGGAGCACAAGCTCTAGGTGCGTGGGCTTCAGCAGTTGTGGCTTGTGGGCTCTAGAGCGCAGGCTCAGTAGTTGTGGCACACAGGCTTAGTTGCTCTGTGGCCTGTGGGATCTTCCTGGACCATTGGCAGGCAGATTCTTAACCTCTGTGCCACCAGGGAAATCCCTGCAGTTTCATATTAATTTCAGAATCAGATTTTCTATTTTTTTGCAAAAATGGCCATTGGAATTTTGCCTCTGTAGATTGCTTTGAGAAGTAATTCCAACTTAACAATATTAAGTTTTCCAATGTATAATCATGGGAAGTCTTTCCATTTATTGAGGTATTCTTTAAACAGTGTTTTGTAGTTTTATAAGGGTTTCAACTCCTTGTTTAAACTTATTCCCAGATATTTTCTTCTTTTGTATATTATTGTAAATGGAATTGTTTTCTTAGTTTCCTTTACAGATTGTGCATTGCTGATGCATAGGAAAACTTATTTTTGAGTGTTGGTCTTGTACTCTGCAACTTTGCTTAATTTGTTTATTAGTTCCAATAGAGTGTGTGTGTGTTCTATGGGATTTTCTATATGTAGAAATCATGTTATCTGCAAAATAGTTTCTCTCCTCTAAAAAGAAAAGATGGCTTTTCTTTTTCTTGCCTAAATACTCTGGCTAGGACTTCCAGTATAATGTAGAATAGGGTGAAAGCAACAATCTTGTTCCTCTTTCGTGGAAGTTTTCTAATTTTCAGCGAGTATGTGGGTTTTTCATAAATGTCCTTTATGTTTAGAAAGGGTCTTGAATTTTGTCAAATGCTTTTTCCACAGTGATTGTGTTTTTTTCCCCCCTTTGTTCAATTAATGGGTTTATTAGATTTTTTTTATAGTGAAAACTTTTATATTTAGAATTAGCCAGCTGACTCAGTTTAGATGATCCCAATTTTGTTGGCAACATCCAAAGCATTGTAGCCAGGAGCCAGTTAAACATATGCCTTCTTCTCTCCATCAGGCCTGATCAAGGTGTTGACCTTAGCCACGTCCATGTCATAGAGCTTCTTCACAGCCTGTTTAGTCTGGTGCTTGTTGGCCTTGACATCCTCAGTGAACACGTGTGTTGTCTTCCATTTTCTTCATGGCTGACTCAGTGGTAAGGGGGGACGTTGATGACGGCATAGTGGTCAAGTTTGTTTCTCCTAGGGGCACTCTTCTGAGGATATTTGGGTTGCCCCCTGAGCTGCAGTGTTTTGGGCCATTGGAAGGTGAGTGACGGCTAGATCTTTTTTTTTATGGTGGTGTTTGTGGCAGTGGATGCCTTCCAACACTGCTTTCTTGGCCTTCAAAGCCTTTGCTTTAGCTTTGGCTTTGGGAGGGGCAGGGGCTTCCTTCTCTGCCTTTGCTGCCACCTTCGTGGAAAGGGTTTCAGATTGATTTATGTTGAACCATCCTCGCATTCCTGAGAGAAATTCTTGGTCATGATGTATGTATGATACTTATGAGCTTGGACTTGGTTTCTTAGTATTTTTGTGTCTGTGTTACTAAGGGATATTTTTATTTTATTGAAGTATAGTTGATTTACAATGCTATGTTATTTTCTGGTATACAGCAATACATATACTTTTCGGTTATGTATACTTTTCCATTATGGTTTATTACAGGATATACTTTTTCTCCTGCAGTGTTTAGAAAAATTTTCCATTGAAGTATAGTTGACTTACAATGTTAATTTCTGCTGTATAGCAAAGTGACATAGTTATACATATACATATATACACACACACATATATTCTTTTCCATTATGGTTTACCACAGGATAATGAATATAGTTCCCTGTGCTAAACAGTAGGACCTTGTTTATCCATCCTATATATACTAGTTTGCATCTGCTAATGCTAAAGTCCCAATCCTTCCCTCCTCTATCCCCTCTGGCAACTACAAATCTGTTCTGTTTCTGTTTGGTAGATATGTTCATTTGTCATATTTTAGATTCCACATATAAGTGATATCATATGGTATATGTCTTTCTTACTTTGCTTAGTATGATAATCTCTAGGTTCATCCTTGTTGCTGCAAAGGGCATTATTTCATTCCTTTTTATGGCTGAGTAATATTCCATTGTACACCACATCTTCTTTATCCACTCATCTGTCAATGGACATTTAGGATGTTTCCATGTCTTGGCTATTGTAAGTAGTGCTGCTATGAACATAGGGATGGATGTATCTTTTTGAATTAGTTTTGTCCAGATATATGCCCAGGAGTGGGATTGCTGGATCATATGGCAAGTCTAGTTTTGAGGAGCTTCCATACTGTTTTCCATAATGGCTGCACCAATTTACATTCCCACCAACAGTGTAAGAGGGTTCCCTTTTCTCCACACCCTCTCCAACATTTATTATTTGTAGACTTTTTTTTTTTTTTTTTGTGGTATGCAGGCCTCTCACCGCTGTGGCCTCTCCCGTTGTGGAACACAGGCTCCGGACGCGCAGGCCCAGGGGCCATGGCTCACGGGCCCAGCCGCTCCGTGGCATGTGGGATCTTCCCAGACCGGAGCATGAACCCGTGTCCCCTGCATCGGCAAGCGGACTCTCAACCACTGCGCCACCAGGGAAGCCCCTATTTGTAGACTTTTAAATGATGACTATTCTGACCAGTATTATAGGATATTGAATATAGTTCCCTGTGCTATAGAGTAGAACCTTGTTGTTTAACTATTTTACATATATGTTAACAAGGAATATTGGTGTGTAATTTTCTTTTCTTGTGATGTCTTTGGCTTTGGTATAAGGGTAATACTTTGTCTGGCTTTGGTATAAGGGTAATTTTCTTGTGATGTCTTTGTCTGGCTTTGGTATACGGGTAATACTAGCCTCATAGGTGTTAAGAGTCCAGTATAATACTATAGTTCACAGTAAGCCTTATAAAGAACTATTTGGCTCTCAACACCGGTAATTCTCAATAGGGAGTGACTTTGTCCCTGACAGGACATTTGGCAATCTGAATACATTGTCACAACTCAGGGATGCTGCTGACCTCTAATGGGTAGAGGTCAGAGATGCTGCTGTACATCCGACAATGCACAGGACTGTCCCCCAAACAAAGGATTACCTGGCCAAAATGTCAGCAGTGTTGAGGTTGAGAAATCCTGTCTACACTATGTGTAAGCTTTGATTTAAGAAAACAAGCAAAAAAAAGCCAGTAAGAGTTGTGAAAAAAATTAAAAACACACATATTACAAATAAAACTTTTGCAGAGGTTTCTGTGCAAGGTTCACAGATGTAGTTTTCTTCCTGTGCCATGCTTTGATGGCCTTACACGTAGCAGGGCTGAGAAAGCCTGCCAGGGATGTTTAGGGAATAGGTAATTTACTTAAAGCTTGTGAATTAAGATGCAGGCTTTCTTAAAACTTGATTTTTTTTTAACTTCCCTAAACTTCAACTATCAAGGGGTAATTAGAACACATTTCTGGTGTAGGGGTTTGAGGCAACAGTTAAATAAGTGCTACAAAAGCCATCTATGGCTATTTCAGAAACAATTAACTTTAGAGTATTATATATAAGTTTTAAAAAGAATTTTATAAGCAGATAAATTAGAACATTTCAGTGAAACCAAGAGTAATTGACCAGAATTTTCTTCTAACTCAAAACTCCAGGAACCAAAGTTGACACACTAGTGCTGTGTTGCCTTTATATAGCTAGTATGAACAATACCAGTTTTCTGACAATATCAGTAACACCCATTAATGTATGTCTTTAAAACACCACTATAAATACTCCCAATATGTTAGCCAAAGGCCACACTAAGATTTATCATCCCGCTTTCACATGACCAGACTCTACTGACCCACCTGGTACTGTTCCAAATATTCTGGAACTTGCTTTCACCACTTTCCCCCTATTTTATTAATTTTTAAAAATATTTATTTGTCTGTGTTGGGTCTTAGTTGCGGCACATGGACTCTTTGTTGCAGCATGCGGGCTTACTTCTAGTTGTGGTGCGTGGGATCAGTAGCCCTGCAGCATGTGGGATCTTAGTTCCCTGACCAGGAATTGAACTGGCAAACCCTGCATTAGAAGGTGGATTCTTAACCACTGGACCACTAGGGAAGTCCCTGTCCCCTATTTTAATGTTCCATCTAGAGTGCAAGTAGATATCACTGTGCTCAGGAAGGCTAGGTGCCATGGGCTTGTTTATCTACTCCTTGACCTGATGCTCAGAACCGTGGAAAGGCAGAATCAGGACAAAACAGACACGAAGTCCAGCTGAAAGTTATGTTTCAGATCTGGCAGCTGTGTAAGCTGGTGGGATCATGTTTAGAAGCTACTTCTGTTGATTACAGTTAGTATTGTCTTGTTACATCTCGTGGCTAAATTAAAAATGAACCATAATCAATGAAACCCTCTTTCGTTAAAAAGTACTATGTATAAAAAGGTATATAAATTATGTTAGTATATCAGCTTTAAGCAATAGAACCTCTTCCCTAAGAACAGCCATTGATACTGTTTCATAGAATGAAACACAAAAGAATTCAAGGAATACAATTTTGGCAGCTCAGGGGTTTCCCTGGTGGTGCAGTGGTTGAGAGTCTGCCTGCCGATCAGGGGACATGGGTTCGTGCCCCGGTCCGGGAAGATCCCATATGCCGCAGAGCGGCTGGGCCCGTGAGCCATGGCCGCTGAGCCTGCGCGTCCGGAGCCTGTGCTCCGCAACGGGAGACGCCACAACAGTGAGAGGCCCGCGTACCGCTAAAGGAAAAAAAAAAAAAAAAAAACCATTATGGAAAGAAATGTTATATAGGTGGTGGTTTCAAAAATTTCAGAAACCCAATTATAGTTTTATCATCTACTAAAGGAGACAAATATATCAAATACAAAAACACAGAAAAGAAACAAGCTTTGGAAAAGGTAGTCTTTTTAATAACTGCTTTTGTCACCAGGTTAAGTCATGCAGTTACAAAGTAGTTAGAAATTTCTGAAAGGATATTATTGTTAAAAAAAAAAAAGAAAAGCTAATTCTTACATAAATAATATCTAGCACTTCATTGGGACACTACTGTTCAAAAGGCCCTGGCCAAACAACTCCCAAACAAAACACAACCCCAGGTTGTTTCCAGCCCACTGGGAATGAAGCCGTGTGCAGAAGATGAGGCCTCTAAATGAGGACAAAGAGTCAGGGCCATTGGCAATGCTCAGAGCCGCCAGCCAGACTCCAAAGGGGGAGCCCAAGTGGTTTTTTTCTGGGGCACTCTACTTGAATTATTGTTCAATTAGTCAACACAATAGATCTTCAAAAGAGGACAATTAATTAACATGATAAGGAGGTTACTGCATTCTTTGGACTATATGTCATAATTGTGGTTAGTAAATTCCAACAGTCTTAACAAAAATAGCCTCCATCATTTGCAGGTATGAAGATAACTTAGTTCTCTACCAGGCTTTTTATTTTTGCTGGATGACAATATGCAATTGACAAGTTATAAATGATACTGTTTTATGTTATAAAAATACTAGCTTTTTCCATTATGTTTACAGGCATTCACTGCTTGAGTCAAGGTTAGGCTTGTTAAGTGATTAAAGGCAATTTTATTACAGCAGCATGTACTTACTTTATTCTAAAAGAATAAAATGCATAAAGAGAAAGGTTTTTTTGTTTGTAACCTATAAAATTGAGTTATTTTGCTGATGTAAAATACCAATAACTAACTTGAGGCCCATGCTACCTCCTGAAAATGCCATATACCTGCTTCTTAAATGTGTCAAAGCACCTGATAGATCTGTCCAGAGCTGAATGGCAAGTGACTGACTGCTCTTGGACAAAAGGTGCTTTTCTCAGGGCTACAGCTGACTGTGCTGGGAAACAGCCATGGAACAAGGCAGCACAGGCAGAGGGAAACGACTTATGTAAAGGCAAAATGCCCAAATGGCTCTCTGACATAGCTAATTTCTACTATCATTTATTAGCTTATTTATGATCCCCTACCTTTTTTTCTCAAGGGGCTGATTTGGATTGACTTGTTGAGAATGGTATCCATCATCTATTAAGTCATGAGAGAGAGATTTCTGTGGTTACATGTAAACTTGTGATAGGTCTGCAGATGAAGAGGTGAAGAGGGTAGTGAACAAGTCAGCTGCGGTCTGGTCCGGTCTATGTGAAGGTCACACCAGCTTCATTGTACACCTTGAAGACTTTCTCAATGGCGTTGACATAGGCAGCTGTTCTCAGGTCCAATCCCAGGTTATACTTCATGGCTGTGCGCATGATTTGCTGAAATGAAGGAGATGTGATGTGGAGATGGGATGTGACCCTGACTCAAGTAGCCAGGCCATGAACACACAAGGCACATAACAGCCTGGTACAAGTTACCCTAGTACCACTTCAGGACTGGACTTGGGTAGCCAAAGAGAAACTACTTAGGCAGTGAAACAACCTCGAGTCAGGAAGGACTAATTCTCTGGAATTAATACAAACTACCGTTTAGGTGACAGGAAGATGTTGCTCCTTAGAATTTAAGATGTGAGTTAGCTCTGTGCCCCCCTTTAGACATCCTGTAATCTGGAGCAAGTCGGATATACACTGTGGTAATTTAAGTGAACTAAGGATGGGGTGATGAAAATGTTCTGGAGTGAGTGGTGATGGCTGCATAGCCTCATGAACATACTTGAAGGCTGCTAAATTATATACTTTAAAAGGGTGAATTTATGGTATGCTAATTATCTCAAAAAATTTAATATCTGCTTCTGCTATTTCAACTTGATGCCAAGTGGATAGAATCTGAACTCAAAAAGAAATTAAGAAAACTGGACTCGAACTGTGCTTAAGGCTTTGAAATAAGGATCAAGTGGTCAAAAAACCTTTCACATATACCAAATTCTATGTAGTAAGGTAGCTTCCTGTAGCTATAACAGAGTGGTGCACTAAGCTGCAACCCAGTTCAGCTGACTAGGCTAAACATGATTCCTTCTAACTTGGCATTATTTTTCAAAGTCTGGAAAACATATGGAAGACCCTAAAAACAACGGCCATCATTTAAGACTGAAAAAGCACATGTTTTGGAACATCTGAACACATGGCTATTTTCTGTCACTGCACACACACAGTCTGGCAGCTGAGATGACACCGTTGAGCTGTGCTTCACGTAACGACCAGAAACGCAAACAGCACCTGTGTACATACCCTTGCAGAGCGCTCCATGGTGTAAGCTAAGCCAGAGTGCACAATGTCTTTCTCAGAGGCACCCTGTTACGAACAAGAATAGTAAGTCAATATATAGCCAGAGAGAATTGTTTTTTGTCTTTCAGGAAAGATATACTTAATTTCTGTATAGTATCTTGATACCTATTTAAGTAGTCATGTTTTAACCACAATTTAGTTTTCACTATATTTGACAGCAAACAAATACTCAGGAAATTAATATCATGGTAAAACATCACAGGAAAGTATGGACCAAGAAACATAGGCCAAGTAGTGGGCTCAGCACCGGTCAACCAACCATCTGAGATGCAGACCACAACAACATGTTACCCTGTCGGTGTCAGGGTACATTCATCTCCGCTCCCCAGCACACCACACAGGGCACCGAAAAGAATCTAGCTACCTCCAGTGGCAGCTGTGGGGTAGAATCCTGCCTGTATATTCAGCAATGCCACAAACTTTAAAGCTGGAGGGATCTTAGCAGCTCATAATTAACCACCCTAATTCTTCTGATGAGGAAACTGACAACCAGAGAAGTTGGCCAAAGTTACAGGTAGCTTTTTTTAAAATTTAATTTTACTTATTTTATTTGGCTGTGTCTGGTCTTAGTTGTGGCACGTGGGCTCTGTAGTTGGCGGCATATGGGATCTCTAGTTGAGGTCTGCAATCTCAGTAGTTGTGGCCCACGGGCTTAGTTGCTCTGCGGTATGTGGGATCTTAGTTCCCCAACCAGTGATCGAATCCATGTTCCCTGCAGTGGAAGGTGGATTCTTTACCACTGGACCACCAGGGAAGTCCCCAGGTAGCTATTTTTAGAGCTGGGATATAACCCAGCAGTTTCGACCACCAAATCAGCTCCTCTCTTTCCTTTGCCAATTATCTCTATAAGTCAGTTTGTTTCAATGCGTTCCTCTAATTTGTTTTTTGGACTGCTTTCTAAAGTTAGGACAAATAACTATCACCACTCTTAATATGATATATATAGCTAGCAAACACATCCTGATATAAAAACTTGCTGTTGGTGAGCCACTTTTCATATATGCTGAACTTTATCTAAGAAAGTATATTTCTATAACACACATATCAATTAAGAAACATACGGGGGACTTCCCTGGTTGGTGCAGTGGTTAAGAATCTGCCTGCCAATGCAAGGGACATGGGTTCGAGCCCTGGTCTGGAAAGATCCCACATGCCTCGGAGCAACTAAGCCCATGTGCCACAACTGAGCCTGTGCTCTAGAGCCCGCGAGCCACAACTACTGAGCCTGTGATCCTGCAACGAGAGAAGCCACCGCAATGAGAAGCCCTCATACCGCAACAAAGAGTAGCTCCCGCTTGCTGCAACTAGAGAAAGCCTGCACGCACGCGCAGCAACGAAGACCCAACGCAGCCAAAGATAAATAATAAATTAATTAATTAAAAAAAAAGAAAAAAAAACATGGAACTTCCCTGGTGGTGCAGTGGTTAAGAAACCGCTTGCCAATGCAGGGGACACAGGTTTGATCTTCCTGGTCCGGGAAGATCCTACATGCCATGAAGGAACTAAGCCCATGCGCCACAACTACTGAACCCATGTGCCACCACTACTGAAGCCCGCGCACCTAGAGCCCATGCTCCACAGTAAGAGAAGCCATTGCACTGCAACGAAGAGTAGACTCCACTCGCTGCAACTAAGACACAACACAGCCAAAAAATAGATAAAATTAAATTAAAATTTAAAAAAAAACAACTTAAAAAAAGAAAAAGAGAAACATATGGGTTAAGCTTTGTTTTGTTCTACCATTGGTAGTTAGGAACAGGAAAACTTGCTTTACAAGTGGAATACTGCTGTTCCTTTCACCCACTCATTCATTCACCAAACATTTACTGAGTACCTACTATGTTCCAGGCACTCTTCTAGGTACTGGGGACACAGCAGAAAACAAAATAATGAAAATTCTCTGTTCTCCTGGAGTTTATATTCTAGTTAGAGGAGATAGCATATAAAAAACCATGAGGCTGAGTGAGATCACCAAAATTTTGAATTCAGACTGAGAAGTGGTTCAGGGACTGAGGACTTCCAATGTTAACAGGGTACAGGGATGACAAGGATCAGCAGAAGGACTGGCGAGTGAAGCAGGAGGAAACCCGGGAGGATGTGGTATCCTGGAAGCTAAGAAATATTTCCAGCGGGAGTGATCACCTGTGACCAGTGAAGTAAGATGAGGACTGAAAAATGACCGCTAGGTTTGGCGATGCTGCCACCACTGGTTACCTTGACACGAATAGTTTTGGTGAAGTGGTGGGCAGAATAGGAGATCTGAGTATAGAAGAACTGGAGACAGAGTATACACAATTCTTAAGGAGGTTTGCTATAAGAGAAAAATAGCAAGACCTGGAAGGGCAAGTGGGATTAAGATTTATATTTTTTAAGGCAGCATTTGTTACATTGATAGGAATGACTGAACAGAGGGAAAAACTGATGATGCAAGAGAAAGGGGAAGGTTTGCTTGAGCAGTGCATTTGAGAGACTGAAAACAGGCCATCCAACGCCCAGAACAAGACTCGGGCTGAGATGGAAAAACAAAGAGTTGCTCAAGAGTACAAGACAGGGTACAGGTACCGGAGCTGCGTAATTGTGGAAGTTCCCTGACTGCTTCACTTTTCTGTGAATAGATACCAGGTCATGAACTGGAGTGCAGGGAGAGAAAAAAGGAGAAAATATGATATAATTAACCAAGAGAATGAGAGAATGGATGGAACAGGGAAAAGCAGTTTAACTGCTGGGCAGCTGAGAGCCTACTTTAAGTTTGAAGAGTCAGCAGGGCCTCCTGCTACAGCGGAGGAATGGAAGGGGCAGAGAGCTGGATTTCATCAGGGTTCAGATGTTAACAAGGGAGTGTGATGAAGCAAAACAAGACCAGAGAGTTACTGTAATGATGGTCAATGGAATTTAAGTGAAGACAGGTGTGATGAAGGACAGTGAAGAGATGATGAGGTCAATGATGTAGGTCCTGGCAGGGCCACAGCATGGCTGGGGAGGGGGAAACTAAAAGCAAGGAGCTGGGGGAAAACACTGGGTTTTCAACTGATACTTATTATAAGACTCCTGCAATAAAGTAAGTCACTAAGATGAGAAACAGCACTAAAGTCTAAAATTAGAAGCACTGAAAGCATTTGAAAACTGGAAGACTGATACAATGGGCAAAGATTATTTTAAAAAAGGATAAAAATGAAAGGCATCATGGCTCTGTCTTCCTAACCAGCTGGCTGTCCTCTTCACTCCCTCTCCATGTTTCAGTCTGATTGACTATGTGGGAGGCGTGTGCTGTGACATGGGGCGACCACAGAGAGGCGCAAGAATCCCATCTTAAAGCCGCAGCAACGGCAGGGCCTATAAACGCACTAAGTGACTTGTGATGGAAGGATGGATGAAATGCTGGCAGGCAGAGAGGACTTCCAGGAAAAGCCACTGAGATGTGATACTCAAGCAGGGAGTGGGTCTGGGTGTTCCAGGAGGGACCACAACTAAGACACATGGTTCTGGGAAAGAGGAAGGTTCTTTGAGGAGAGTTACCCAGAGTGGCAAAAGCATCTTTTCTTCTTCAAAACAAAACCCTTAACATTTCCCCATTTTGCAATATAGCCTTAAATTATTTCCCATGACTGAATATTTCATAAGAAGACATATTATCACTTAGCCATTTCCCTGCCCCCCCCCACACACATTGGATTGTAAAATCAAACCTAATTTTAAAAATGACTGCAAACACAGTTCCAATGACATCATGCATGGACTCATTCCTCTCCTTTAAAATTGTTTTTGCTAGCTTAATACATTAAAGAATCCTTATTTTAATTTATATTTCTTTAACAACGAGGTTAAACATTTTTTTCTAGGCCTACTTCCTCTGATTTTTTTCATGTCGCCTGCCACTTACTGGTAAAGAAATTCTCTTTGTGATGTGTATTAATATATCCTGTCAATAGCTAATTAACAACAAATAGTTTTTCTCGACTCTTATCTGTGTCCATATAGTAATTTCAATTTTTTATATAGGTCAATCTAATGTTTACTTTTCAATTCTTCCCATTTCTCTAAAGCTTAAAATAGTTAAAACACACAATAACTCTTCACCATTATGTTAGAATCACTTGTTGAGTCATCTGTATTGTAAAAGTATCTAAGATTCGTACTCCATTTTTAGAATGTAAGGAAAGAGGAAGTCATGTAACTGTCATGTTGATTACCACGCCTTAATCCCATTTAATACAGCTGGCCTGACCTAAAGAAGAGAGCAGGCAGTGTATGTGATGCCGCCACAAGCACACTCACCGATATCCTGTCTTGGAACTCTGCTGTGGGTACAATGGGAATAGTTCCACCATGCTTTCCAAATTTCCTTTCCAAACTCTCTTGAACAGACACTATAAAAAGCCAAGAGATGAAGATACGATATTGCTAGTAGAAAAAAAATGAAGTAGAAACAAAAAGGGTCCCAAACTATATCCACAGCCCCAAACACTAATGACATAAAACCTTCAACACTAATAACATAAAAGGGTTACCCACTTAAATCTCAGTTAAAAGGAGTAAAGCACTTTGCCAAATTCCTATATAAATGTGAATTTAGGTCACTGCTTTGTTTCCACAACACCCATTAGCAGGGATTTTCCTTGGCTCTTTTAAAAAGAAAATGCTGAGGGAAAAAGGAATGGAAATCGATGGAACACTTCACCCAGATTCTCAGAGTGGGCTCAGTAAAGCTCAGCTGGAGGTCTTGGTCTTATTTCAGCTTGAGGAAAATTCTAGTGTCAACTCTGGAGCCTATTCTAGTCAAAGACAAAACAGTATTCTCATCAGAAGACTCAAAAAATTCTTGACAATAGATAGGGCTTTACCAAAAGCAACCTGAGATAGAAATGGATGAGTATCAACAGGAGCTCCTGGTTTAAAATGATACTCTTTATACTATTAACTTACAGATTAGGTTCTGGGAACCAGAACATACTCACAGAATAAACACTGGAATATAAATATATTCCAGAGAGTTAATATAGTGAATACCTATAAAGAAACTGTATATTTTTGGTCTAAGACTCATGAGTCAGAACAGTTTTCTGTTCTGAGACTAAACAAAAAGGAAATTAGCCCTTTTATTAAATGCAGGCTTTCCCCAACCTTTTAGATGGCCCAAAAGATTACTTTTGCAGAACAGGATAATCAAAACTTACTGAGCAAGTGGTAGTTAGAATCCCTTTCATATTTGAAGGTCAAACGGCCATAGCTGACATGATTTAGATTCTTCAGCCACTCAAAGTAAGACACTGTCACTCCTCCAGCATTCAAGTAGAGATCCTATACACAAAAAAATGAGATGATGGTCTTAATAAAAGCTTACAATGAACGTGAGCTCATTGTTTAATATCAAAGTTTTAATATCAAAGCAGATTAAGCTTCAAGCTTCCCAAATACATCTTAGATAGTATCAGAAATTTTACACTTAAACCCCCTTCCCAATACATCTGAGGCTTTCTCCCTTTGGAAATAAAATAATTTATTGGTTTATTAATCAGCAAGCATTTGATCAGAGGTTTTAGCGCCTCTTCTCCACCTAAAAAAGTCTGACAAAATTGCCTGCCCACTAACCACTGGTTTGGATGGTGGAAGGGTGTCTTGCCAGAAGATTAGTGTTCACTCTCCCACTACATAAAGGCGTCTATTTCAGTTAACCTGAATTTAAGTGCTTTCAGCAAAAGCAGTTCTTCAAAACGCATCACGAGTCCACACTAACTTCTAATTTTCAATGACCTTTTGGTACAGACCCCATGCTTAACTACTGAAAAACTTAAGCACATGTTACTCATATTAGCTTTCTGAGTAAGACAGCAAGGGACATTTGAAAGTTAGAGTGGTACTTCTAGCACATTATACATTTATATAACTGGATTTAAGAAGTCTAAATACATACTCAAGAAAAAGCCTGAAGCTGGAAGAAAATGTTCAGGTCCAGCATAAGACAGGCTTATTATATTAACCACACTTCTACTTTATTTTCTTAAAAGCAAAATAAAGGGACTTCCCTGGTGGTCCGGTGGTAGAGAATCTGTCCTGCAATGCAGGGCACGTGGGTTTGATCCCTAGTCAGGGAACTAAGATCCCACATGCTGCAAGGCAACTAAACCCGCACACCGCAACTACTGAGCCCGAGCGCCTCAACTAGAGAGCCTGCGTGCAGCAAACTACAGAGCCCACACGCTCTGGAGCCCGCGTGCCACAACTACAGTGCCCACATGCCCTGGAGCCTGCGTGCCACAACTAGAGAGAAGCTTGCGAGCCACAGCCAAGAGCCTGTGCGCTGCAACAAAACATCCCTCATCCCACAACTAAGACCCGACGCAGCCAAAAATAAATAAATATAGATAAATAAATAAAACAAAATAAAGATGAAGAATTCATCACTAAGGCTTGGGTAACTAACAATCCTCCTCTCCCCCTAGTTCCTTGCAAAAGACAATTATGATTCCAAGTACATATAAAATCTGGCAAACGTAGATTACTTACTGGAATAACCATGATGTTCCTCTCTAGGAAAATCTTATCAGCTTCTGGAGTTGTCGGTCCATTGGCACCTTCAGCAATGATCTGCAAGAAAGTCATGAACATAGAGAAATGCCAATAACACTGTCAAATCCCCTCCAGCTGAGCTCAAGAGATGTGTGGGGGACGGGGCTGTGGGAGAGAAGCAAAATGCCACTTTAAATTGTATGCTTGGGGACTTGTATGGCCAAAAAGTTTATTTGGGTTTTTCCGTAAGATGGTAACGAACCTGAACGAACACTTTGGCCAACCCAATACATCCCAATAAAGCTGTTTTCTTTTTTTAAAAAAAGAGGAAACCCATTAGAGCTTTTCTATGACTCTCAGTGTCACTCCACATTGGTAAGGTTGAATCCATCATGCTGTCACCTTGGCTTTGACTCTGGGTGCATTGGACTTGGTCAGCTGCTTCTCACTGGCAGCAGGGATCAATATGTCACAGTCAGCCTCCAAGATGCTCCCTTCATAGATCTTTGCTTTGGGGAAGCCCAGGATTGTTCCATGTTGCTACAATTGATTGAAAATCAGAATTAATCGTTGCAACAGAGTTTAAATGTTTATGTTTAGTGCCTATGATATGAAGACTCATTTAGTAGGAGGTCTCTGAGTTACATTAAAAAAAAATAAGCAAACAAAATGAAAAGACAACCCACAGAATGGGAGAAAATACTTGTAAATAAACGACCAACAAGGGATCAATCTCCAAAATATACAAACAGCTCATGCAGCTCAATATCAAAAAAGCAAACAACCCAATAAAAAATGGGTGGAAGATCCAAATAGACATTTCTCCAAAGAAGACATACAGATGGCCAAGAGGCACATGAAAAGACGCTCAATATCACTAATAATTAGAAAAATGCAAATCAAAACTACAACGAGGTATCACCTCACACCTGTCAGAATGGCCATCATCAAGAAATCTACAGACAATAAATGCTGGAGAGGGTGTGGAGAAAAGGGAACCCTCTTGCACTGTTAGTGGGATTGGTACAGCCACTATGGAGAACACTATGGAGGTTCCTTAAAAAACTAAAAATAGAGCTACCATATATGATCCAGCAATCCCACTCTTGGACATATATCTGGAGAAAACCATAATTCGAAAAGCCACATGTACCCCAATGTTCACTGCACTATTTACAATAGCCATGACATGGAAGCAACCTAAGTGTCCATCGACAGATGAATGGATAAAGAAGATGTGGTATGTATATACGATGGAATATTAATTACTCAGCCATAAAAAAGAATGAAATAATGCCATTTGCAGCAACATAGATGCAACTAGAGATTATCATACTAAGTGAAGTAAGTCAAAAAGAGAAATATCATGGTATCATGTATATGTGGAATCTAAAATATGGCAGTCTAAAAAGGATGAATAATGCCATTTGCAGAGACCTGGATGGACCTAGAGATTGTCATACTGAGTGAAGTCAGACAGAGAAAGACCAACATCATATGATATTGCATATATGTGGAATCTAAAAATGGTACAAATGAACCTATTTACAAAACAGAAATAGTCACAGATGTAGAAAACAAACTTATGGTTACTGGGGGGGAAGGCGGGGAGGGATAAATTGGGAGATTGGGATTGACACATATACAGTACTCTATATAAAACAAATAACTAATAAGGACCTACTATATAGCACAGGGAACTTTACTCAATACTCTGTTATCACCTGTATAGGAACAGAATCTAAAAAAGAATGGATATATGTATAACTGATTCACTTTGCTGTACAGCAGAAACTAACACAACACTGGAAATCAACTATACTCTGATAAAAATTAATTTTTTAAAAAAGCAATGCAAACAGATTTCAATAATACTTATTTCAACTTTACAACATTCAGGTGGTCAAACTGTTCAGATATTACATTAACATACCAATTTGAAGTCTTCCAGTTCCTTTGGGTCAATACCATCTGGATTCCATATGCTCCCATCAGATTCACCAACACCGACACATTTAGCACCAAAACGATGTAAATATCTCATAGAGTGCAGGCCCACATTACCAAATCCCTGTGAAGAACAGTTGTACATGAAACAAAAATCAAAGTCCTAGCACAGATGATAAATGTCATATTCTGACCAATACAATTCTGTTGGTTTAGAAGTAATTCTCAAAATCCTTCTGATAAAAGAAACAATGTCTCTCTTCAACAATAAGTTTGCTTTGGAATGTGGAACCCAACCCTTTGTCCTCTGTGATAATGAGTCCTGAGGACATTCAGTGACATGCAGCCTTGCTGGCCTATAAAGAAACAGCAGTGATGTCAACGATGCTATCTAGGACCTCAGTTCCTGATGACCAGATGTCCTATGGTCGTGAAAAGATAAGTCAGTAATTGGGAGGGGTATGGGTTTTATTTTAAAGTAGGATTCAACTTAATTTTGATTCCTCTAAGTAAACTGATCACCACACAAAAGTTGAAATTTGGATCATTGTGTAAACCCTTCTGTATACACATAATAGTTTAAGAGATGTCCCCTTCTGGATACAATTTCAATTTAAATATCAAACAAAAGAAGTTGATGATAGTTTCTTATGTTTCTGAGAGATACTTGGTTTAGTCACATGAATCTTACCAAGGTTCAAAAAATAAAGGATGTATTACTCTGCATATGTCAAAATATAAAGGATGTATTACTCTGCACATGTCCATTTTAAAACTTAAGAGATCCAAAGAATCAAATTTTAAAAACTGCAAATCTAGGGGCTCCAATCGAGGAGGAGTATAAGGATGTGCAACTCACCTCTTCCCAGAAATACATCAAAAATACATCTACAAATGGAACAATTCTCACAGAATACCTACTGATCACTAGACCTCAAACACCTGAAAGGACAAGAAAGATCCCCATATAATCAGGTAGGACAAAATGGGAAAAAAAAAGAAAAAAGCAACTGGGATGGGACCTGTGCTCCTGGAAGGCAGCTATAAAAGAGGAAAGGTTCCCACACTCTGGGAAGCCCCATCACTGGTGGGAAGATCAGAAAGCAAGCTTCAGAGGCTCAGAGGAGAGAGCAACAACTGGTTTGTGGAAGCTTGGGATTAGCAGATGCAAACTATTATATATAAGATGGATAAACAACAAGGTCCTACTGTATAGCACAGGGAACTATATTATAACTGAATCACTTTGCTGTACAGCAGAAGTTAACACATTACAAATCTACTCCAATAAAATTTTTAAAAAATGCAAAATCTTAAAACACCAGAAAACTTATTATTATATGTATATCAGTTATTCTTTAAGAAAGCAAACATTTTTACCTGAACAACAAATGTTTTATCTCCAAATCCTGGTGTCATTCCTAAAATACTCATGTAAGAAGCTTCATTGATGAAGTTTTCAATCCCGTGGAAAACTCCCCGACCAGTAGCAGAGATCCGTCCGTGGATTCCACCCTGACTGATGGGCTTACCGGTAACACAGGCATGGGCATTAATATCCTGCAAAAGAAGGGCAAAACTTGAAAGATGAAATACCAACATCAATTTCTATGAGGACCAACATAAAGAAGCGTTAAAGTGCAAACACATTCTCATTTAACTAATATGCTCCTTAGGAGTGTGTGTGTGTTTAAGGTATACTTTCATCAATAGGGGTAAGTCTCACCTTTTCAAATTTCTGTTCCTAGAAAATATATAATAAAGTAGACTATTTTCTGATGGGAGAAACATGGTTTTTAGGAATTAAACATCAAGTAAATACAAATAGCAATATCACACAAGTAGAGATAGTTCAGCTTAAAACTATTATTCCTTCACCAAATGCTTAAGCCCTACTAAGTAAGGGTATACATGTCACCTGTAATTGTCTTAAAAGTTATCATAAGACTTGAGCATGTCACAAAAACAGAACCTAAGATAGGAAGATCCATTACAGTGTTCATGGATGGGAAGACTCAACACATTTTTCTGCCAAACTAATCTAGAAATTCAATTAAGTGTCACTTTTAAAAAAGAACTTTAAAAGATAACTCAAGTTCACCTAAGAGTGGATTAACAAAAGTATTCAAGAAATAAAAAAGAAAAATAAATAAAAAATAATAAAAATAAAAAAAAAATAAATAAAAATAAAAAATAAATAAATAAAAAAGAAAGAAAAAAAGAAAGAAAAAATAACTAAGCTTTGCAGGTCAACTGGAATACCTATCAAGATAAAAAGCCATCAATCCAGAAATTCTAATTCCATACTATATATACAATTGTATATATACAAAAAAAATTGTGTATATATAGATAGTATGGTATTACTGGAGTTAAAAAAAGGGGTACACGTGGGTGAGACACAGAGACACAGAGGCCAATGCCCATGTGTCAGTAGAGCACCTCTTGTAGTAGCTGTTAGCTCTAAGAAGCTGAGTGGGAGAGGAAGTCTTCTCCTTTCTGTACTCTCTGTATTGACAGTATGCATGTATTCTGGTTCAGAAACAAGAATAATTAGAAGGAAGAAAGGGGCTTGGGAGGGCTTCCCTTCCAAGGGATAAACTGGAAGCAACCAGTTTAGCATACTATAAACTGTAGCAACCATAACAGTGTGTAATAGACAAATCTGTTGTCTTCTGTGGGACAGGAGAAACTAGAGAGAGTCTTATTGTATATAGGAAATGAATATTACATACAGGAAGCATTTTAAGTCAGTGGCTAAAGTATGGACTATTTAATAAATTTGTTGAGGCAATTTGCTACCCATGTGAAACAAGATAAAGTGCCTTACTTCATATCATATTCCCTACCGCTCAATGTATGTTCTAGCTGGATAAGTTAACAAGTAACTGTTTAAATACGAACTTTTAGAATTGTATTAGCTGTATCATTACCAACAAGAAGAACAAAAGTAAAAAAAAACAAAACAGTCTAGTAAAGTGATTTACGGAATTAGTAGTTTTCCCACGGTTTTCCTTCATGAATAGTTAATGCTTATGAATACAGAATTGCAAACCAAGTAAGTGCCAGATGCTTTTGAACAGAGAAAATGCAAATGCTGGAGCTGACAGCAATCTTGTCAGAGGTCAGGCACGGTGCCGGTTTGCTGGCTGGCTGCGAGATGCCCAGCATACCTAATTGTTTTGGAAGCCTGGGCCCCGGTGGAGAACTTGCTTGCTCTCCAGCACCCACACTTCTGGGCGAGGCTAGGCAAAAGAAGCTGCGTGTTCAGGTACAGTGTTCAGGTATACGTCTGAAAACAAGAAACAAAAACTGCGGCTTCTTACCTTAGGCTCTGATTTTGTATTTCCTATCACTTTTTTTTTTTTTTTTTGCGGTATGCGGGCCTCTCACCGTTGTGGCCTCTCCCGTTGCGGAGCACAGGCTCCGGACGCGCAGGCTCAGCGGCCATGGCTCAC
>NW_006785990.1:1443788-1490862 GCF_000442215.2 Lipotes vexillifer
GCACAGGCTCCGGACGCGCAGGCTCAGCGGCCATGGCTCACGGGCCCAGCCGCTCCGCGGCACGTGGGATCTTCCCGGACCGGGGCACGAACCTGTGTCCCCTGCATCGACAGGTGGACTCTCAACCACAGCGCCACCAGGGAAGGCCCTGTATTTCCTATCACTTTAAGGAGGACAGTCTTTTACCAGTGTTTAGTCCAAGGTTGAGTTGGCAGGGCCTCACAAAACTTTCTTTTGTCATCTTTGGGAGAGAGCTACGAATAACAATGTACTGTCCACTGTTTTGTACTATTCAATCTAATGCCTTGCTTAAAAAGAATGAAAGACCATAACCAGAGCTCATTTAACATAAGAAGGTGACATGGAAAAGCAACATTTTGGAAATGGCAGTCAAAACCAAAATTCTTTGAAGTGTCTCATACTGCTCCTGTTTTATTTCAGGGGATTTGTGGAATTTACCTGGTTCAGTGTTTATAAATATTTATTTATTATGCTTACTGAGGGCCAGTTATAATTATACTATCATTCACTTAATCCTCATGACCGTCTCATGAACTAGGTGCTATTATTACTGTCATTTTACATATAAGGAAAGTGAGGCACAGAGAGCTTAAGGCACTTGCCCCAGGTCACAGAGCTGGTATGTGAAGGAGCCAGTCCCAGAATCCAGGGTGTCTGAGTGTGCTCCCAACTACACACTACACCACCCCCCAGGAAATGAGACAAGCCTAAATTCCTCCATTAGATGCCCCCTTCCTTCCTTTTAGAGGAAACAATATTCCTCCTCTTCTAAGGCTGATCTTTCCACTAGGGCCCTTAAAAGATGAATCTGTGGCCCACACCAATCAACATGCCAAGAACAACAAAAACCTTTCTCTTGGGCTTCCCTGGTGGCGCAGTGGTTGGGAGTCCGCCTGCCGATGCAGGGGATACGGGTTCGTGCCCCGGTCTGGGAGGATCCCGCATGCTGTGGAGCGGCTGGGCCCGTGAGCCATGGCCGTTGAGCCTGCTCGTCCGGAGCCTGTGCTCCACAATGGGAGAGGCCACAACAGTGAGAGGCCCACATACCGCAAAAAAAAAAAAAAACCTTTTCTCTTTAGAAACAGGCACCTTTCAAGCTGTCTTCTCTCTAGTGCCATTTTTCTTAAGTGAGGGCTACTCTTCATGCCCTACTTCCCTCTCAACACGCCCTTGCAGTCTGGCTCCAACCTCACTATTCCAATCTAGTTGCTGAATTGCTGTCTTAGAACCACCCCCTCCGAACATCCACAACGCGAAGCTCTTGGCACTTCTCATTCTTTTCGAACTAATTGTTCCTCCCCTCCACCCCCCAATCACTCTTCAATCTGTCCATTCCTCTCCAACTCTATGGCAGGCCAATATCATCTCTTTTGGACTCCTGTGTAGTCTCCTGTCCCCAACAATCCCATTCTCTGCTGCACACAGAGTGAAGCTTACTGTGTCACACACCTGCTTACAATTAGCACTTCACTGGCTTCCCTCTGTTTTCAGGACAAAGACCAAAGTCCTTGCTGTCACCTACAAGGTAGGGATCTGGTCCGACTCTCCTGTGCTGGCCTCTCTCATGCCCTCTCTACTCTGGCCACCATAGTGTTCCCTCAGCCTCTCAGGTTCACCTTTTTTCACATCAGGACCTTTACCCAGGTGCTTCCTTCTGCTTCCAACCCTTCGCCAGTGCCACTCCCCCTGGTTGATGTGTACTCATCTTTCAGAGTGCAGACCAGAAGGTTACATCTCAAGTAGGCTTTTCTGATCCTACTCCAGAGACTACCGTAGTCAGGTCCCCAGTACTCTTCATAGCATCAAAACGTTTCCTTCCTGGGCTTCCCTGGTGGCGCAGTGGTTGAGAGTCCGCCTGCCGATGCAGGGGACGCGGGTTCGTGCCCTGGTCCGGGAAGATCCCACATGCCGCGGAGCGGCTGGGCCCGTGAGCCATGGCCGCTGAGCCTGCGCGTCCGGAGCCTGTGCTCCGCAACGGGAGAGGCCACAACAGTGAGAGGCCCGTGTACCGAAAAAAAAAAAAAAACAAACCCAACAACAACAACAAAAAAACTTTTCCTTCTAGCCTTTACCCCAATTGTATTGAACTCCTTGCTGTACTTTAAGCCTCCTGTGTAGTAAGTGCTCTCTCTATATTTTTAAAATAAATTGTGAGCAGTTAGGGTAGGGGGTCCCTGGAGGAAGAGAACCAGGCATGGCTTTCTTGACATGAGAAGCCATTTTGTGATCTAAGCCATCTTGTTATCAAAGTCTGTCTACAATGCTTGGACTTGAACAGGTCTCAGTAATTAATGATCTTAAGGGAACAAAAGAATGTTATCAAGCAAGAGAAGTAACAATAGCCAAGGTAATTTATCAGTTGTAAAGACTCCCAGTTCTGTTTCAATGGTAAAGATAAGCCTGAAGTGCTCAACCTCCAGATCAACTGGAACCTAAGGGATGACGATGTTGGCCTTTTCTGGTCTTAGTGACTTAACTAAAGCTTGGACTCTGCCAACCACCCAAGTCCCTTCATGAATATGCAGGTACCCTTAACTGAAAACTTCCCCAATTTTGCTGTTCAGGGAGACACTGCTTTGGGAGAGATCCCAGTGTTCTCCCTACTTGCTGCAAGGGATAAATCCTTCTACTGATCTTTGTCTTGGCTGTGTCTTTTGGCTCGACACCCAAGAGATGATCCCAGTTTTTGGGTAACAAAATGTCTTTTCAACTCACTTCCTCTTCCTACTCCTTAAGTGCTTTTCAAGGTTCCATCCCTTTCAAAGATGAAGTTAGTTGTTGTTCTTGTGTTCTGTATTAATGGCACTACTTCTGCTCAGCCCCCAGACTCTAAGTCCTCCTGGTTCTTTCTGACTCAATCCTGTCCTTTTCTTTGGTCCCAAAGATGCAACCAGTCCTGCTGAGTCTACCTCTGTCATGAGCCAATGCTTCTCCCCAGCCCTCTCGCTCCCGGCTGTGAAGACAGACACTGACACTGTGGAGGCCACCTCTTTGCTCCAGCCTAACACTGCTGCCAGCCCCTCTCCCCTAAGGAAGGGTCAGCATCAAAGGCTCCCCCGCTGACTAGCAAGTAAAATAAAAACACTGGGACTTGAGTATTTTTCTACTCTTTCCACTTACTTCATCATTCTCTTACTACCTTTCTAAATGTGCCTTATCTTCAGACAATCTGAGCTCTACAGTTTCCCCTCCTATCCTCCAAATCTCCATGTTTAAATTCTATCCATTTTCAACGTCCAGCCCTGACCAAATACCTCTTCCAGGAAGCCTGCTTTTAGAAACTCTCCACCCTACTATTACACTATCTCCATACCTTATCTGCTTAATGTGTCTTAGTTCCTTTGAGGGAAAAGCCCGAATTGAATGCTTCCTTATTTCCCTTTTACTGTCTGGTAATGTATCCTGCCCTGGGAGGTGATCTTTGAGGGCCCATCCCAGTGGTCAGGATAGGGTTGCATAAGAGTAAAAGCTCAATCCAAGTTCACTGCGTTTATGATATAAGATAGACAGAAGTAACATATAAAATCACGATATTAAAGGAGAGGAGAAAAACCCAGTGAATTCTCCCCTTATACATATCATCATCTGAACTGTTGTTTCTGGTAGATAGCAAATGAAGCCCTCAGGGCTTTGGTGGGTACTCACATAGTGCCCTATGGTGCTAGCGTAGGTGTCAGCAATCCAGGACATCTCCCGCTCGCCTGTGCTCATGTCTGGGGCAGGCACATCAATGCCAGGACCTGGGGGCACAGGGAAAGGGCATCGCATCAATTTTTAAGAAAAATGCATCTCAAACGCATAGATCCTTGCAATTCTCTATAATAACAAAGCTACCATGGCTAGAAAACTTTAGATTTCTAGGTTACTAATTCAAGTCATAGAAATACTTATTAAATGTTTCATTACAAAATTTACAGATACACAGTGTTACATGATAACTTCTCCCACTGGTGTTCACTTGCTATGTAAAATTAGCTATGCACAACTGATAAGCCACTCAACAGATTTCTGAATGTTGCAAGCATAGGCAAATCATTTAGCATCTCTTGACCTCAGTTCCTTAAACTGTACTTAGAGATAACAGTACCATAAGGAGGGTTGTTATGGTTAGAAAGTTTATGTGTATGAGACAGCACAGTGACACACTTGCTTACTGGGGGTGTAAGCCCTCCTCACCAAGTAAAAAAGGGAAAAGACACACTGCTGAAGTATTACGTTAAGCCCCGTAATACTTTTACCCGTGACGTAATGCTGCTTTGACCTATTATTCAAAGCTTACTCTGTACAGAAAGTTTTAGGCCTTGACTTTCAGCTCCTCAGATCAGCAAATAAAAAGTTTGAGGATAACAAGAAGCTAGCCCACAGGCAGCAACAAGTGCCAATGACAGCACTGATGCTGATGTCCAGTGAGATCTCAGATGGAAATGTATTAAATGGTGCCCACTCAAATCTGTAAAGGCAGGAACACATAGAAATATACCCATCAAAAACAGTAAGAATACAATACAAAACAACCTAATTATTTAATCGGTCATCTACACAGAGAAATACTATGCAGCCATTACAAAGAATGATGTACATCCATTTAAACTTCTTCCCTATGTTTAGACTTCAGCATTGTTTATAACTTTCTATATTGTTTTAATTGTAAAATACAAACTCGTTATCTTTATAAAAAGAAAAACACAACTTTTAAATGATTAAACTATTGTCTCCCAAATTAAATTCTTTCTAAGAGGTATACTTGAGTTCTTCCTATGATTATTACCTTTAGTCAACAGAGTGAGGTCCATTCTAATATTCTTCTACAGTTTAGGGGCCCAGGCCCTACGCATGTACATCCTTATACAAGTTGTGATGTGACGATACAGGATTGGTGTAAGACAACTTTGAAATCGTCAAAGTTTTGTTGTTTACACTCTTGCTCCCCGTTCCGTACCCAACCTGTAACTCTCCTATGTCCTGGTACTCTTTTCCTTAGGCGTCTTACAAATATCAAGAAGTCTAACTTCCCCCGATCCACCCTCACCCCATACAACTTTCCTGCTTGGAACAGTTAATGCCATATCCTAGCCTCATCCTCTGACAGAAGGGCTCCACTGGTCCATTGGCCACAATTCCCATCCCTTTACAGTGACATACCTCAAATGGAGGGTAATACAAGTATATTTAATCATATCGCTTTTCTCCTAAGGTATAAATGACAAATTGCTCCCACGTCTCTTTAGAGGTATCTACAAAAGTATTTATGCTTGTTTTCAGCAATACCAAGTGTTAAATAAGCTTGTTGCCTCAAATAACAATTCTATTTGGAGAAGGGCAAGTTTGAGGTATGTAGTTTGTAAATCAAAAACGTATAATGATAAATTGTTTTTCAAAAACAATTATTAGTCTAGATATGCTGAAGTCAGATAGCTCCCCCTACCCAAAGCAAAATCACAAAATATTATTAGGCTTGTGAGTTTTCTACTCCATACAAAATCAGTGTATAGGGATGTACAGATTACAAGCAATTCCTGGATTACAGGTAAATTCTCAAATACCTACAGGTGTGAAAGTCCATCCTTTTAAAAGCAGGTAACTACCCTTAGGAAAGTTAAAATGCCATCACTCAATCCCAAAACAGTATAAATAAGATAAAAAATTGGCTGAAAAAAGCAACTGCTTTCACAGAAAATGAATGTAGGGGTAAAGCTAAAAGGGTAATTTTGGTGCATAGAGATAGAGTGGATGAAAAGGGAATTTCACAGTTTACAAAGGTGGTATCAAAACTCACATAACAGAATTAACACCCTTGCACAAACTAAAAAAGAAAGAAAAAGAGGAAGGACCACTTCTCAACTCATTCTATGAGGCTAGTATTATCCTGGTATCAAAGACTTCTTAAGAAAAGAATACGGCAGACTAATATCTCTTAGAACAGTATCAGAATGAATAAAATACTTATGAATAAACTTAACAAAAGTAGTGTGAGACCTGTACACACAAGCCACAACTACTGAAGCCCGCGTACCGAAACGAAGAGCAGCCCCCGCTCGCCGCAACTAGAGAAAGCCCGCGTGCAGCAATGAAGACCCAACACAGCCAAAAATATATAAATAAATTAATTAATTAAAAAAACCCCAAATAAATAAATAAATAAATAAATAAAATGTATGTTTAAAAACAAAAACAAATGGAAAGACATTCAGTGTTCATGGACTAGTTTAAAGTGGAAAATAGAATAAGGTATGAATGTTCTCCCTTGGATGAAAAGTGGCACTGTTGGTGGGGAAAGTGGGGGGTGGTGGTGGTGGGATGAACTGGGAGACTGGGACTGACATGTATACACTAATGTATAAAATACACTATATATACACTAATATGTATAAAATAGATAACTAATAAGAGCCTACTGTATAAAAAAATAAAACAAAATTAAAAAAAAAAAAAGGTTAAGATGGCAACACTCTACAAATAGGTCTACAGATTCAAAGCAACCCCTATCAAAACCAGAGCTGACTATTTTTGCAGAACTGAAAAGCTGACCTTAAACTCACACGAAGTGACAGAATCAGGACCCAGATTCAGGTCTAACTCAAAATCTGAAACTCTGTGGAAAGGGAAGTCAGAAAATAACCGAAATGACATCAGTTCCAAAGGTTTGCTCAGGAGTAGTTCTGTGCCCTAGAGAGGGAAAGAATGCCAACTGCATCTCTCTTATGCTACAAAGCTTTCTGGGCCCAGATGTCAGTTTAGCCACATGGTGGCTTTTGCACATAAGCAAAAAAGTCAAACTGCTAATATTTAAGCTTTCAGTGTTTCAATGAATCACTTTTTAACCTTTGCAATTACAGGGTTCTTGTCAATATAGAGAAAATTAAGCTGGATATCCTCTATATATGGACAATAAATACAACTGAATAAAGTCTGATACCACTCAAGACTATTAAATATGTTTGAGATTTAAGCTAAGAGTTTAAGCTAAGTTATGATATAAAAAATTATGAAGTCTATCAGAATTAGTAGATATTTCTGTGAAGGAGGTAGTTATCTCATTAACTACCCCTGTACAATGACTGTGTAAGTAAAGCTCACGGCAGTGCCAGGGAGGATGCATGCCAAGAATCCAAATGCCTTTTAAATTATAAAAGACAGGACAAATCTAGTAAAGTTCTAGTGTTACTTAAAAGGGGCAGATTTCAAAATAAGGATATATTAAGTTCACAGGAACTTGTCAACAGTGAGAAGAATACTGGGGAAGGAAAACAAGAGAGACAGGAAAACAGCAAAAGTAGATTTTCTTTCCTATTTTAGTCTTCTTAGTTTTAACTATTGTTAAAGGGGCAAAATTCTATTAAATGATTTTATTTTTTAAAAACAAATCAGAATCTTTCTAGGACAAGAAAAAAATAGACAATTTGCTTGAAATTTAAAGATTAAATAATAACTATATATTACAGTAAAGAATATTCACATCTCATACACAAAATAACATATGACATAGATAATAGTACGATAGAAAATCAAGAAAATGAAGATCAGTACCCTCAGAAATTTAGTCCAAGTAACAAACATTAGGAGCCCCAGGAATCCTTAAAATCAGCCAGTGATGTCACAGTGAGTAATCAATCAGCATGAGCCTCCACACTCCCAGCCTGTGCCCACTGCTTTGAAGGGAAAGGCCTGCTTAAGCCTCCAATTCCAAACAGCATCAGTTTTCTCACTGCTTTCGCAACAGGATTACTATTGCAAAACTGCTTTTTGCATATTAAAAACTGTTTATTAGTTCCTAAAATCTTTTTGGATATCACAATTGTGATTGTGCTTGTTGTTCAATGCCGTTACACTGATCAAAAACCTTTATTATGTCTGTACAAGGAGAAGAGGTGGAAGTGACCTCTCCTGGTATCCACACTGTATACTGAGAACCTGAACTTTTCTATTAGAGAGGTGTCATGAACAGGCCCAGGTATGTTCACCATGTTTAACACAGAACCCAATTTCGCAAAGTAAGAGGACAAGTCTCTCTATGCATGTATAGACAAAAGCAGGAGTTTAAATTAAGACAATTACTTTTTAGATGTTCCCACGCTGTGTAAATCTACATGGCAATACATACCAATAAAGCCCTTCTTTGCCAGCTCCATGGTGAACCTCCTTGTGATCTTTTCCAATTCATTATCCTATAAAGGAAAAAGGTGAAACACAATAATGAAAAAATAATTTTTGATAAAAAAGCCACTTGTGGAGATAACTAATAGTTGCATCCTATTTTCTACTTATAGGATATTTTCATATATCTTCTTGTGTAATCTTCAGAACAATTCATAAAGTAGGTATTTCCATTTTAAACGGAAATTAAATTTTAAATTTGAGAGACCAGAAATTAGGTTACGTGAGGAACACATAGTAGCGCTAAGGCTCAAACCTGTTCTCCTTGTATTAATATAGGATCTTATGAGCAATCCTTATGGTGTATTTTCATTTAAATTGCAAATTTAAAAAATAAAATCATATATTATTTGTATACAGATATTTATTCACATAATTTATTTAACTTAATACAGAGGTTAATTAGCAGCTTAAATTAACTTGGAATTGATAGGATAAATAATAAAATTTTTACCAAACTAGTTAAGATATGTCACTAGAACCTTGGGATCCCAACATAAAAACCTCAGAGCAGTTATATATAGTATATGATATAATATTTATTTATATATAGAATACATTTATATTACAGTCGTATATAACACGCATGAATATAAATGCTTAAGAATATGAAGGTATACTAATTATATTAATTACCTTTTAACCAAGTAAGAAAATGAAAAAGGACATTGATGTAAGTAGGTGACCTTTCATATGGCAAAACACTCAATGAGTTAATTATCTGCTTGTTTTTCCATTCCTTTTAAAAGCAATAGGATGACTTCCCTGGTGGCACAGTGGTTAAGAATCCGCCTGCCAGGGGCTTCCCTGGTGGCGCAGTGGTTGAGATGCCTGCGATGCAGGGTACCCGGGTTCGTGCCCTGGTCCAGGAAGATCCCACATGCCGCGGAGCGGCTGGGCCCGTGGGCCATGGCCGCTGAGCCTGCGCGTCCGGAGCCTGTGCTCCGCAACGGGAGAGGCTACAACAGTGAGAGGCCTGCGTACCGCAAAAAGAAAAAAGAAAAAAAAAAAAAGAATCCGCCTGCCAATCCAGGGGACACGGGTTTGAGCCCTGGTCCAGGAAGATCCCACATGCCGCAGAGCAACTAAGACCGTGTGCCACAACTACTGAACCTGTGCTCTAGAGCCCACGAGCCACAGCCACAACTACTGAAGCCCGCGCACCTGGAGCCTGTGCTCTGCAACAAGAGAAGCCACTGCAATGAGAAGCCCGTGCACCGTGACGAAGAGTAGCCCCTGCTCACCACAACTAGAGAAAGCCCACGCGCGTTAACGAAGACCCAACACAGCCAAAAATAAAGAAAGAAATAAAGAAATTTATAAAAGCAATAGGAACCATTAATCTCACTGGTATAGGGGATACACAGAAGTCCAGTAATTTCAAGTCCTTTGTAAATGCACCACGTGCACTAATGTCACTTTGATACTTACGGTATAGTTCTTGGGATTAATCTTAACACCAGCTTTGGCACCCCCAAATGGCACATCTGAAAGAGAAGGCTGAAAGTTATTCCATATAAAGGCTAAAAGAATTAAAAAGGCAGAAAGTACTGTGTAATACTATACAAGTGTGATACTTTTAGCTTTAGTTTCAGAAAATTCAATAAATAAACCCACAATCTCTTCTAAAATGTTGTACCTTAAAATTCTAGTGAACGGAATACTAGACTAGGCAAATTACAATGCATATTTAATCAGCGTGCTTTACTATTTCTAAAATGCAATGGCATATTTATTTTCCTTATTACTGATTTGGTCTTATTTACAGAGTATAGAAAGGAATTTAAAGATCTACACTTAAGGAAAATTCAATTAGTTCCTATAAAGTTCCCCATTAAAAAAAAGACTAAATCTTAATTAAGGCTAATTGAAAAATAATATAAGTCAAAATGTGCAACCTAAAACAAAAACAAAAAACCCCCACTTCTGATGAGGTATATTTCTCTAACATCTTAAAAGTAACCTTGTATGCAAACATATTTCCCCCAAGAGTTCTTATTAGGTAACAGCAAAGGAGACCACTTACCAACCACTGCACACTTATATGTCATCAGAGAAGCCAAAGCTTTTACTTCATCTACACTCACATCAGTGCTGTAACGGATACCTGGCGGTTTAAAAAAAAAAGGGGGGTGAGGAAGAAGGGGATATATTTAGAACATCCTTCTGGCATGTTGAAAAAAGAATTTTAGAAATTGAAAATGTCCACACTTTTTATGGTTATTTTCAAGAACACCTAAAGTAGCTTATGACTAAAGAGTCAATAGGGGGACTTCCCTGGTGGTCCAGTGGTTAAGATTCCATGCTTCCACTGCAGGGGGGCTCGGGTTTGATCCCTGGTTGGGGAACTAAGATCCCACATACTGTGTGGCTTGGCCAGAAAAAAAAAAAAAGAGTCAGTAGGGAAAAAGCTGCTAATTAGATACACAGAAGGAGTGACAGAATGAGCACTGAATTTGATTCAAGTGTTTTCATATTTAAGAGAATAAGATTGGTTTAGTTCAGTGTTTGCTTTCTCGTATGAGTAGCATCAAGTAGGGTTTCTGGGGGTTTTGAGATAAGATAGCCCTGTCCTTCAGGGACTTATAACCCAGTGGGAAATAACAGTAAATACGATTTCACAGACAAAAATTACCTTCAAATGAATGTTTTTTACACTTTCAGGGAGGCAAGTAACTCCATGGAGGCTTTTCTTTCTTTTACTTTTTCCTTTAGGTGACTTGGTAGCAGAGAGTTCAAGAATTTTGCTATAGGCAAATGGATAGTTAACAGGCTTGACAGTTTAAACTTGAATATCAGATGTCTAAATAGAGGTTTTGGCTTCAATGGGGTATAACCAAAGAGATCCTTACCTGTAACTCCCTTCATCCACTGCCAGCCTCTTTCAACCAAGAAATGAGAAGCTTGACAAAGTCATCTCTCCTTCCTGGAAATGAGCAATTCCCTTCACTCTTCTATAAGGATGGGAGGTAGCCAAGCAGACAGACAACTCGGAGTCTTAATGCCCCCAATCCTCTACCAAACTAGATGTTTTTGGTAGAGGGGACACAGAAAGCGGCTATGCCCACTACTTTGGTTTTGGGGGTCTTATTCAATAACCCTTACAAGTTTTGCAGGGTTAAGCCACCTCTCATCCTTTTAGTCTGCTGCTTCTCAACCCTAAGGAAGAAGGCCTGAGTGAGGCTGATGTTTGCACACTGCTTGGGGCTCCCTGACACTGAGTCACAAGTATGGGGGCCCAGGGACACCTCTTAAAGGATTCTGGGAATAAGTGAGTCAAAAAATAAATATTTTCCAGATAGAAATACACAGTATTCTCATGGACCAGCAGTTTGAGAAAACTCCCTCAGTCATTTAAAAAAGCTGGCTTCTTGGATGTTTCAGAAAACACCTATCTGAACATAAACGACACATTTCAAGAGAATTTCATCTGTCGGTACATGATCATAAAGAGCAAATTCTGAAAGTGAACATATTTCTTCGTCCTATCAGAAAAATAAAATGAATATATTTAGAAAAGCAAGCTCTTAGAAAACTGTATCTTGCATATAATGGGCTCTCAGATTATTTGTGGAATAAACTGTTATTAAAATTTTAGAATGAGAAATGACAGGGTTTTGGGGTTTCCTTTTGCATATAGCAGATACCTGTTGCTATAAGCTTGCTTCCTCATTTTGTTCAGGTCTTTATTAAAACCTTTATTCATTCTGAGAGGCCCTCCCTGACCACCCCTTTTAAAATAATTTAAAATAGCACTTCTTCCTCATCCCCACTCTCCAGCCCCTATTTACTTCAAATTGATTTTGTTTGTTTACTCTCCAGCTTCCACCACCACTCACCCCCACCCCAGCAAATTAGCACCATGAAGACAGACTTCCTTTTGTCTCCTAATTCTTGGTGCCTAACACAGAAAATTTGCGTGTATTAGGCACTCAAATACATGTGGAATAAATATGACTATTTCTTGACTCTTAAAACTTAAGGTAGAAAGACAGAATCCATGTTAAAATTTTGACATACATGTAAGTCAGTGCCTGTGCATATTATGGAAGGAATAAAAAGCACTAAAAAGCAAAAGTACCAGGTCCTAAAAACTATTCCAGAAAAAAAATCCAAAATTTGTAAGTAATATTAAGACCAAACACTGGTTTCAACAAAAATTGCTTAATTTAAAAAATTTTACATTGAAGTATTCAGGTATACAACATAGTAATTCACTACTTTTATAGATTATACTCCATTTAAAGTTATTACAGGGACTTCCCTGGTGGCGCAGTGGTTAAGAATCCTGCCAATGCAGGGGACGTGGGTTTGAGCCCTGGTCTAGGGAAGATCACACATGTCACAGAGCAACTAAGCCTGTGCACCACAACTTCTAAGCCTGCGCTCTAGAGCCCGAGGGCTACAACTACTGAGCCCATGTTCCACAACTACTGAAGCCTGCACACCTAGAGCCCGTGCACTGCAACAAGAGAAGCCATCACAGTGAGATGCCCGAGCACCGCAACAATGGGTAGCCCCTGCTCGCCGCAACTAGAGAAAGCCCGTGCACAGCAATAAAGACCCAATGCAGCCTAAAAACAAAGTTATTATAAAATGTTGGCTATATTCCCTGTGCTGCACAATATATCCTTGTAGCTTATTTTATACACAGTAGTTTGTACCTCTTAATCCCCTACCCCTATCTTTCCCCTCCCTCCTGGTAACCACTATTGTTCTCTGTATCTATGAATATGTTTTGTTTTGTGAAATTCATCCATCTACTTATTTAATTTTATTTTTAAAAAATTAATTAATTTATCGAACCCGTGTCCCCCGCACTGGCAGGCGGATTCCCAACTGTGCCACCAGGGAAGTCCCTATTTATTTTTTAGATTCTACATATGAGTGATAACATACAGTATTTGTCTCTTATTTATTTTACTAAGCATGATACCTTCCAGGTCCATTCATGTGATTGCAAACAGCAAAATTTCATTCTTTTTTAGGGCTGAGTAGCATTCTTTTTTTTTTTTTTTGCGATACGTGGGCCTCTCACTGCTGTGGCCTCTCCCGTTGCAGAGCACAGGCTCTGGACGCGCAGGCTCAGTGGCCATGGCTCACGAGCCCAGCTGCTCCGCGGCATGTAGGATCTTCCCAGACCGGGGCATGAACCTGTGTCCCCTGCATCGGCAGGTGGACTCTCAACCACTGCGCCACCAGGGAAGCCCCGCATTCATTTTTATACTATATTTATATATGTAACATATATATAATATATAAAAATTATATATATATATATAGATAGATACATCTTTATCTGCTCATTTGTTGGACACTTAGAGTGCTTCCATATCTTGGCTATTGCAGGTAATGCTGCTCTAAACACTGAGGTGCATGTATCTTTTCGAATTAGTATTTTCATTTTCTTCAGATATATACCCAGGAATGTAACTGCTGGATCCTATGGTAGTTCTATCTTTACTTCTTTTGAGGAACTGCCACAGTTTTCCATAAATTGGCTGCACCAATTTTATACACTCCCATCAACTCTACTAGCATTCCCTTTTCTCTACATCCTCACCAACATTTGTTATTTGTGGTCTTCTGTCCATTTTTTTATCAGGTTGTTTTTCTGGTATTGAGTTGTATGAGGTGTTTATATATTTTGGATATTTAACCCCTTATCAGTCATACCACTTGCGAATATTTTCTCCCACTCGGTAGGTTGTCTTTTCATTTTGTCAATGGTTTCCTTTGCTATGCAAACACTTTACAGTTTAATTAGGTCCCATTTGTTTATTTTTGCTTGTTTCCTTCGCCTTAGGAGACAGATCCAAAAAAAATATTGCTATGATTTATATCAAAGAGTGTTCTGCCTATGTTTTCTTCTAAAAGTTTTATGGTTTCTGGTCTTATCTTTAGGTCTTTAATCCATTGAGTTTATTTTTGTATAATCCATTATTTTGTATAGCATGAGAAACTGTTCTCATTTCATTCTTTTACATGTAGCTGCCCAGTTTTCCCAGCACCACTTACTGAAAAGACTATCTTTTCTCAATTGTATATTCTTGCCTCCTTTGTTGTAGATTAATTGACCATAAGTGTGTGGGTTTCTTTATGGCTCTCTATTCTGTTCCATTGATCAATGTGTCTGTTTTTGTGTAAGACTATACTGTTTTAATTACTGTAGCTTTGTAGTATAGTCAGAAGTCAGGGAGTATGATACCTCCAGCTTTGTTCTTTTTTCTCAAGACTGTTTTGGCTATTCAGGATCTTTTGTGGTTCCACATAAATTTTAGGATTATTTTTTCTAGTTCTGTGAAAACTCGTTATGAGATTTTTCTTTTTTTTTTAATTTTTGGCTGCATTGGGTCTTCATTGCTGCACACGGGCTTTTCGCTAGTTGCATCGAGTGGGGGCTACTCTTCATTGCGGTGTGCGGGCTTCTCATTGCGGTGGCTTCTCTTGTTGTGGAGCACTGGCTGTAGGTGCTCAGGCTTCGGTAGTTGTGGCATGCGGGCTCGGTAGTTGTGGCTTGTGGGCTGTAGAGTGCAGGCTCAGTAATTGTGGTGCACGGGCTTAGTTGCTCTGCAGCATGTTGAATCTTCCTGGACCAGGGCTCAAACCCATGTCCCCTGCATTGGCAGGTGGATTCTTAACCACTGCGCCACCAGGGAAGTCCTGTTATGAGATTTTGATAGGGATTGCATAAAACCTGTTGATTGCTTTGAGTAGTACAGACATTTTAATATTATGAATTCTTCCTATCTATGAACACAGGATATTTTTCCATTTCTTTGTATCTTCAGTTTCCTTCAATAATGTCTTTAAGTTTTCAGAGTATAGGTCTTTTATCTCCTTGGTTAAGTTAAAAAATTGTTTAAATACTAAAATGTGTTTATACAAATTGTCACTTAGTGAACAGGCATTACTTAGGCATAGTATTTAGTGGAAACTATGCTAGGCCAGGGAGCTGGGTTGGGTGCAGTGCCCAGCATTTCCTAACTAAGTGAATTCACCCCAATAGCAACTGCTGTGGGCATCTGCACTTGCTCACCTGGGGAGGTGCAAACAATGGTCTTAGGCTTCATGCAGAATTGCTTGGGATAATGTGTTTGAGGCAGCTGGCACAGTGTCTGCATGTGGTCAATACTTCAATCTCAACTATTTTCACTGCTATTATAAGTATTGCAAAGTAGTGGCAAATAACAAAGAAATGTAGTTTTTAAAAATTTAAATGGATAGGATTTTAAACAAACAGCTCAATAAACTTTGATTTCATTACTTCTCAAGACAAATTCATGGAGGTGGTAAAATAGTGCTCTATTAAGAATCAGCATTTTTCCTATTACAGTTGAAGCACTTTTTTCATTGTGCTTTTAGAGTCTATGGAAATAGTCACTAAGTTACATTAATTTTCCTTGCTTTCTTAAGTGGGGGAAAAGTTACTTTCCCTTACCCAGTGCTTATAACTAATGCATTCAGTGGGAAACGAAAAACAGCTTGAAATACTAACATTCATAAATCACACAGCAATCCTAATGTTCTAGACTTAAATGCTCATTAGAAACCAGGCCCCTCCTTCTACAAAACAGGGTAAACAAAGTCTATTTTATTGCAGAAGTCCTGGAATGATATGAGTCAGAAACTGCATGTAACAAAAAACATGTTTCCACTGGACGGCACCCAGGAATTCCTGTTTGTAAAGTGAAATTTTCTTTCCTAGCCACACCCATTTAGAGAGCTCAACTGCAAGACACTGAAGAGTAGTAGTTACATAAATCACCTCATTCCACAGGCATTTTCTGCAGGCTAGGAACCAATGAAGACTTCTGGTGAATTGAGGCAAGGGACCACTATAAGGAAAGTAGTGGAGTCAGGGGAATAAGCCCTGTAACTGATAAGGGTGAGAGACCTAGAAATGAATGCAGGGGATGCCTGGGCTAAATAAGACATATGCTTTCATTTTTAACTTTCTAATTAGTGATAGAAATTAGTGAATGTTTTTACATGTGGAATTTGGCAGATATACTAGTACAGGCTCCAGTAATACAGGAATTACCCACACACCCAAGGGCAGGCTAGTTACTCTTCTTCCTCTGCGACTGGAAACCAAAGACAATTACTAACAATATACTCTGCCACCTGAAAATTCTTTACCACATTCTAATGAATGCTAAGAATATGACTGCAAAAAAGACAGTATTCTCCAATAAATTTGTAAATTCAGTGGATAAGGAGATATTAGCACAATTGGTGTACATGAAGGACAAAATGATGTGACATATACTTTGAAGTTCTGAAAGAAGGGGAAAACCTAGCATTTTTGAATGCCTGCTGTATAGCAAGAATAGTAAATATGAAGACAAAGTCATTCAATAAAGCCAAATACCCACATACATAAAAGAAAACCAAAAAAACTTAAAACATTTTAAACCAAAATGAAGCAAGAAGGACCTTATTTGCAGTATGAATATTCTCACTTTTTATAAAACCAAGCCTTTCTTTCCCTCTTTTCTGTGACACAGAAGGCTAAGGTAAGCAAGACCAACAGGGATTGGATGGGGCACAGGGACAGAAACTAGAAGGAACAACTTTTATTACAAAAATGGAGAAAAGTATATTATAGTTTTTTGGTGTCTTGAAGTCTTAGAGCCTACGCTGACACTAGCATTGCTACTGTTTGGGAAGAGATCAACAGGATCTTTGAACGACAGATGTAATAATGGAGGTAGATGCTTCCAATGGAAAGCACGAGTCCATGGCTGGGTACTAGAAAGGGAACTGGGTGATTATACAGATGTGGACCACAGGTCTGATGTCATTATAAATGGGGTCTGGTGGGGAGGAATAAATTAGGAGGTTGGGATTAACATTTACACACTACTCAATACTCTGTAATAACCTATCTGGGAAAGAATCTGAAAAAGAATAGAAACATGTATATGTATAACTGAATCACTTTGCTGTACACCTGAAACTAACACAACATTGTAAATCAGCTATACTCCAATATAAAATAAAAATTAAAAAGGAAAAGAAAGAAACGGGGTCTAAACTGAAGGACCACGGCTGAAAGAGTAATCTGTGCTTTCAGTTCACCAGAGGAAACTAAAGAAACACCACCCACGACAATGTTTATTATTTATCAAACTTGGTAAAGCTGGAGGAAAGATTGGTGATAGAACTTTGAAATCATACCTTTGATTCTCCAGATAAATTAACGTAACATATAGTTATTTTGAGCTAACTGGTAATCAGATGTTTCAAAAGAACACTAATGAAATGCAGACCTCTGCAAACTATACACAGCACAAAACATTTCTCAGCCTTTTAACTTAATTCCCAAATATTTTCCTTACTACCCTCAAGAGCCTAAGATTGGTGTACAGTAAGTTTTTCTAGGAGGAAAAAAAGAATCAAAAGCAAAAACTGACTAAGTTGCTATGGTGATAAAGAAAACACACCAGCCGATTACTTTGAAAAAGATGCAGTGAAAAACACAACTGAGTAGCTTGACTTTTTCTCCCTTTTGCTAGCTGACTCAAACCCAAAAACATACAAAAGAGCTCCTAGCGACTAAGTCACCATTGTTTTTTATGATGAATCATTAGCTAAACACATTCATGAAAATTCAAATGGGGTTTTAAAAGTTACTTAAACCTGGATCTTTTAACAGGGTTTGATTTACTGACCAGAAATTCAATTTCCAACTGTATTGTTTCTTTTCAGAAACTATTTACTCAATAACCAAGAGTTCTGCCACAAGTACAGAACCCCAGAAAGGCAAAGAGGACTTAGAACTCTTAAAATTCATGCACTAATACACTTGCCATTTACTCATTAGAACTTGTTTTCTCACTTAATATTCCCTAACTCGCAATAGAAGAGCGTAACTTAATTAAAAATGAGAGGAGGGAAAGAAGCAGTGAGGAACCAGTACCTACCCACCAGCAAGTAATGACCATGTAAAATACTAGAAGTCTCACAAAAATTCCTTCAGCTCCAGGAAGGAGCATTTAGTACAGGAACTAAAGACTGCTTGACAGTATCCACATACTGTTCCGTGTAAGAAGGCAGGGAACAAACACTTTACAGTCTTAACCCATTATCAAAATCTTTATTTTAAGCATTTTGAAAAGACAAAACTAAGCTTTCTGGGAAGCAAATGTTTAGCTGCTGTTGGAAAAACGAAATGAAAAATATATTTCTTCTTTCCATTAAAATTTCAAAATTATGTAACACATACGCATGTTTTCAAAATTCAAATACAGAAAAAGCTGATGTCTCCTGATTACCACTTATGACCCCAGCCCTTAGGGGTAACTATTCTAGGCAACTTAAATGTATATAACCTTCCAAGTCATTTCCCTGCATTTATGTACATACATATCTATAGAACATAGAGCTGTTTTGTGTTTAAATATTTAACTTACTGCCCGATGGATGGAGGAAAGAATATGAATTAAAAGGGGGATTCTGTTAATTTTTGTATTATAGATTCCTTATTCTGATAATAACACTAAGCTTAGTCATATCTTCATACCAAACAGGTCCTGGAAATGATGTTAGTAAAACTGGTGAATATAAAGTGGATAACACTTAGTAAAAGACAACAATTTGTTATAAAAAAGTTCAAAGAGGTAAAGGCTCAAAATTTCAGATATCTAGTTTCATATCTATTATTTACAAGTCTAGGTGATATCTGAGAGGGATCTTAAGAGAGGACGAGAAGAATTATAGGGATATGGGAGACAAGGTAGGGACGGGCACCACACTCTTTTTTTTGCAAGGGTAAGATTGAGAAAAACATACGTCTGTATCTCCAGTTTTCCTAAGGATCATTTTACACCAGATTCCCTTTATTTTCAAAATTCAGTCCTCTTTCCTAGTAACACTTCTTTCCCTGATACCAGTTTTTCTACCAGTGTCTCAGATGAGAGTTAAATCTTTGACTCCCTATTCCATATATTCTACCTGTAGGGGAATCCTGAAGCTAACTAGGAGCCCATCAAGAGTTGCCTCATTAGAACAAAAGGTGCTCTTATCAACCAGGAAATTCCAAGGGATTTAGGAACTCTGTATAGGATGCTCCTACCACCCCCCATAACTCAGGAAATTACAAGGGTTTCAGGGGCTCCGTGTGAGCAACTGGAGTCAAAGGCCAAATATTAGAACAATGGATACTCCGAGAACCCCTATCACTAAGGAAATTACAAGGATTTTAGGAGCTCTGTATTAGGAACTGCAGGCAGAGACCACATATATATTTATTATTCCATAAAACCTTACTTTTCACTATTTACAAACATATTCTGTCCTCATGACCCCAACACACAGTCCCACCTCCTGCCTGAGCTGATGCCACCCCCTCTACGACATCTCTATCTGAAATGACCTTTCCCCAGTCTAACTCCTAACCAGCCTTCCCTACTTCCAAATCAAGATGGTCTTTCCTGGGCATCTTCCTTGAACTCCTATTGCAGTAACATATTACCCAGTGTGCTTCCAACTGTGTCACTTATTGACTGGTTCCAGGAAAGGAAAATCAACCTTTATAATTTTCATTTGTGTCATCTTTCACATTTTCCTCTAGCCAAGCAGCAATTTAGAAAAATCAGAAGGTCTGACAGACTTTCTCCAAGAACAGTCAAGAGAATAGCAATTCATGATAAACAAAGGCTTTTCTTAGTTTTTAGGAAGAGACACCCAGAAGAAAGCCATTTAAAAATTAGTGACCTGGGCTTCCCTGGTGGCGCAGTGGTTGAGAGTCCGCCTGCCGATGCAGGGGACACGGGTTCATGCTCCGCTTTGGGAAGATCCCACATGACGCGGAGCGGCCGGGCCCGTGAGCCATGGCCGCTGAGCCTGTGCGTCCGGAGCCTGTGCTCTGCAACGGGAGAGGTCACAACAGTGAGAGGCTCGCGTACCGCAAAAAAAAAAAAAAAAAAAAAAAATTAGTGACCTGAGTAGTAATAAATTTTGACTAACTCTAAAGAATAAGCATATTGCAAAGTGCTAAAAGAATTATCGCACTGAAGACCCATAAAGATACATGAAATAACACTGGTGGAGAAATGGGTTTTTCTGGCCGACATAAACTGTTTAAACACCAAAGCTCTTGAAACCTCTTTTCAACAGAAAACTCTTTAAAATGTTCCTTCATTGCCTAAGTAATTACAAAAAAAGCGACTGGTAGTCATCACCTGTGAACGCATTTATTTTCTAGCAAGAAGTTAGGTCTTCTAATAGCTATTAACAAATTTCAAATGATCCAAAGTAGTAGGAATCATTGTATTGATAGCATGACATGATTCTCAATCAGTGCTTACCCCATGATACAATTTGTAACTTTGTACATGAATAAATCCAGACAATGACTAAGAAGGTGGGTGCTGGAATCAGATGGCTGGAGCCTGAACCCAACCCTACTCCTTACTGCTGTGTAACCCTGCCAAGGGAGACCTCACTCTTCAGCCTTAGTATCTGCATCCAAAAATCTGGGTCAACAGTGCATTCATGAGGTTGTTCTGAGGAATCAAAGCAGTGAAGCACGAAAAGCTCTTAGCAAAATGCCTGGTGTACACGTAAGAGCTCAATAAATGCTATTATTGCTATCCCTTGTTTTGCCAGTTGACCTTTGTGACTCTCAGGTACAGCTGCCTTTTGAAAGGTAACTAAAAATGTCTTGAGCAGTCCTCTCCCAGATTGTCTTCTTGCCCTTCATAAAACCCGTCCTGCCTTTATCAGTAGTGTTTCATACATCAGTAACATTTCAGTCTTGATAGTGAGTACTTCAATCTACATTATTTTCTGCCTCTGGAAAGGGGAAAACACTGATTCATCTAGATAGCTAGGTCAGTTTTAGATAATAGCTGTGGACTTAAAACCGTTCCGGTTATCTTGAAGGAAAGAATTGGGAGTAGAGCTGTTTCATTTTATAACTTTCACTATTATTAGAACATTTGAGTCATACGTATGTATTTTAACAGGGGTTTGTTGGGTAGAGCAATTATGGGCCATTTATGAATCAATGTGCTTCATTAAAGTGATATTAAAGGTTTTTTCCTTTATTATTTACATTATAACAACCTAATTATTATTGGTTGTTGGCAAAGCCCTCAGTATCTTTAACATAATTGGATAAGAAACAATTTTCCCAAGCAATCTAAATTATCACCAACAATCTAAACCTAGTTTCTCCCCACTGTATAAGTTATAAAATCTAAGTCATTTCTTAGAAATTTAAACATTGTCAGTTTATCTGGAGTTTGATACATACTACTGGTGTTTGTCCTCCAATTTTTGATGCCCCAATTCCTGAAAAGTGTCCTTTGCATATTAAGTGAGCAGTAAGTGTTTGTCTTCCTGCATATGGGGTTTTTACTGCCAAAGCAAACTAGCTAGAGGGATTCACACAACGTGACAGGAAGACTGAAGGACAACCTGGCTTACAGGTCTCCACCATTATCGTAGCTCTTCATTCCGTAGTATTTTCGGGGAGGGCATTTGGCTCCCATGAAATAAGAAGACCTTTATAACAGCAACGCAATTCATATTTAACTAAAAAAGTATTAAAAACAACAATAACTCAAGGCTAAGGGCTAGAGGGTAGAAGACATAAACTACCTGTGTTCTAACTGAACTTCCAGGTTGAGTTAAATTTATATACAAAGACTACATTTACCTTGTGGCAGCAGATGTAGACACATACTCACATTCTAAAAATATTAGTGTGAATTTATTAAAAGTTACCCGTTTTGATGGTTGTCAATTCAGCATAGGAGAAATCAGTAAGAAACTTTTTTTTTCCAGTGAAAGCAGAGGATGTCTCATTTAAAACCAGTATCAGAGACCTACTAGAGAATGGACTTGATATGGGGAGGGGGAAGGGTAAGCTGTGACAATGTGAGAGAGTGGCATGGACATATATACACTACCAAACATAAAATAGATAGCTAGTGGGAAGCAGCTGCAGAGCACAGGGAGATCAGCTCGGTGCTCTGTGACTACCTAGAGGGGTGGGAGGGAGGGAGACGCAAGACGGAAGAGATATGATAACATATGTATATGTATAACTGATTCACTTTGTTATAAAGCAGAAACTAACACACCATTGTAAAGCAATTATACTCCAATAAAGATGTTAAAAAAACAAACAAAAATCACAGTATCAGTACTTTCTAGTGTTTTCTCAAAAAGCACTACCATTTACCACAAACTTAGATCCCAAAGGCTGAGGGGGACTTCAGTACAGTACTGACTCCAACCCTTAGCTGGCTGCCCTGCCCCCAACCCCTGTATCCTGCCGCCCAAAGACAAGAACAAAGACCATCTACCTCCTACTGTTTCTATTTTTGCATTTTGGCTCTTAAAAACAAGTCAATGGGTCAACATAAGGTACACTTTTTTTGGGGGGGGGGGTGCTGATATTTGCAGTTAAATGAAAGATTTAGGTCAGTGCATCAGGATTCCATCAACTTTATTTAAATGATAATTTTGGAAAGTTCTAAGAGGAAAAATCAGTCACAGGAAATTTGGACTCAACATTTTTAATCTGAAGACCTGAGGCGGGGTGGAGGATGGGAGGACAGGAGGGAATAGAAAGTAAATTGACTCCTACATCAATGAATTGCTATCATCAATCTCTCTACTTCTCCCCCAGTGAGTTAAATAATAAATTTCCTTCTAAAAAGGTATATTAATCTCAGGTCGAACCAGGGCCAATAAAATACAGAGAATTTATTCTGAAAAAGTTAACAGGAATAATCACTGATTATGTTTTCAAACACATAAGAACCTTTGAAAGTCTTCTTAAAGCAAATTCCCACAAGATTCATCTTTGCTGAAAATATTTTTAAGGCCTCCCTTAAAACTTCCTTTCAGAGCATGAAGCACACTCTTTTGCAAATCCTTAACAGATGCAAATCTATTGCGTTCATTTAAATATGGTTATGTGGGAAAAGAGAAGCACAAAAACAGTATGTATTATTAAATATTTACTTATTAAATATTTACTCAGTATAAAGTACACATCAGCCACCCTCAGGTCTTAAAACCACCTGTTTCCCTTACCCATATTATAAATTAGATTGTTGTTTTGCTACAACCTTGAGAATTTTATGTTGGTAAACTCAGGTTAAAGGTTGCTCTTGATGAAAGATTAGAAAGCTGAGGGTTGGGAAAAGGATGATGCAGAGCAGACAAGGGTCCCCCCCAACCCAAAGAAGTTGGTCAAGAAGGCAGTCGAATTAGGATGGGGAGAGAAAAGTGTGCTTAGGAGGGTAAGTTCACATGGCTTATCCAAAGCATTTTAAAAAGTCTCAGTCACCTAATATATGCTATATTTCTAAAACTAGAGTGAGACCAAGGAGGTTAACAACTTTCTTGTACTGTTTAATTAGAGGGGAAAAAAACCCACTGAAAATAAGTCCCTCTTGGAATATACATTCTCTGCAACAAGATGGGGGTGATAAATGGGTAGGAAAATCCCAGAGTGTCATGAAAGCAAAGCATGGATGTCTACAGTACCCCCATTTTGCTGACCATCTATTTAGTATCCTGTTCATTATCTTAAGCACCCCAAAATATGTTGAAGAGCCTGCATAGCTATCTGATCCTCCCCCATCCTTTTCTCTCCATAAAGTCTTTCAAATTTCTTAAGATAATAAATTTATCACTTTATATTGGCTGATTTTCTTTCATATTATCTTGCAATGCTTGCTACTCTTTATTAGTTGCACTTCCGTTTCTCTGTTAATATGCTGGGATTTAGTAGTGCTTGCAGTGCTTTAGTAGTGCTTGTAAATGGGATAAATAGAACAGAGAATTGTATCTTACGTTCTAGTAGGAACAAGTGTTACAGTAACAGTGCTTTCAATAGCTGATGCAATTTGTTGCTAGGTTTATTATTATTTTGGTATAAAACTGCTGTGGCAAGAGGAAGAGGACTAACAAATTAGGACAAACTTTAGTGAGTCTGTGGAGTTGTGACTCATGATAGGAGAGGGCCTGGCACAGAAAGAACAGAATAATATAAAGAACTTCAAGGAAACGAAGTCAGATCCTGCAGAAAAACAAATATACTGGTTTTGCTGCATACCTTTTAAGCAACTGGAAAATACTGCCAACAATATAGTATATAAACTTGATGTCCATTTTAAAGAAACACTGCAATTTAATATTTGCTAACTTTGCCTCTTCCAACATCTTTGATTTTCTTGGGAGCTTGAACTTGTATTCTTGGTTTAGAGAATAAGGGAGTGGATAGGAAGAAGGCGCTGTAGATGAACAGTGTGTATGTTTTATGTAGTATTGGAGCTGGAAAGGGAAACCAGAGGTCAAAGTGGTTCAAAAGTTGGTTTTAGAAGAGGAAACTGAGAGCTTAGAGGATAATTAAGCTCTAAAGGTTAAGTCCTAGAAGTGGGTAGGGTCAATGCAAATTTAGCAAGTAGTAGAGGTAAATCATTTACCTTTGCAGTTTGAAGCAACCTTTGTTCCTGGGCTAAGAATGCCAGCAGAGCTCAAATTTTTCTGCTAGAGAGATTTCTAAAAATCATCCTTAGAAGTCAGCTGGTATAATAGAACACTGGACCAGATTTACAGAGACAAAGGGTCTAGCCCAACATCCTCTGTGCTTATTAGCCAAGCAACCTCCAGCTAGACTCTACCTCCTCGGGCCCTTTATTCTACATAATTTTTTAATAGAAAAAAATGGTTTTGCCACGTTACTTTTAAGCACTATTAAAGATGCATTTTGCGATTTTAAGGGGGGAAAAGCAGGGGGGGAGCCTTTATTTGCTCAAAGAAAGCAATCTGACTGCAGAAGAAGCCAAATCTACAGACATTCAAAAATTTAAACTACAGGATAACTTGGTGACTATCAAATTTTAACCGACTCATCCCCTTTCTTCAAGCACTTTATCTTTTCCTCAAGCTCAAATCTGGTGCTAACCTGAACCAGTACACACCCACAGGGCTATTTCATTCCATTGGCTGGCGGGCCGTCCTGCAGTCTACACCCTTTAGATTTACTGTCAGGATGCCTGGTGTTTGTCAGATGTTACACTGCTCATGTATTACCTTTTTCTGTGTATGCAAAACTGAAGCTGCCAGAGTAGGACAGTAATTTAATAAAAGATCGAAGTATAATTAATAAATTCATCTGCTTAGTAAAACTCTGAATTTCAAACTTAAAAGGCAATTCATTTTGTATGTTCCTGTATCATCTGTCACTGTTGTAGAGTGAAAAAATCCGAAAACAATTATTTCGTGGTTTGCGTTCGCCTGAGTCATAGAAGCCCACAGAATCTTTTAGAGGCACAATCTGATGGGCCGGTCATTTCCTCTTCTACAAGTGATTTCCGTCAAGACCCACCCTGTTTGTCACAGTCCCTAGGATCAAAAGAGCGGTGGCAGTGTCTTCTGCATGCAGCATCAACAAGCATAAGCCGGGGATGACGGCTCGCGGGGGATGACGCCTCGCGGGGGAGGACCAACTACGTGGTGGGGATAGGGCGGAAAATTCACTATCCACCAGAGCCTGACACATCCCAGGCCGGGGCTAGGAGGGAGCGGGGAACGTGGGAGGGGGACAGTGCCCGCCGGGGCTGAGTCGAGCCGTGACCCGGAGGCAGGAGGCCGGGCGGGGCGGGGCGGGGCGGGGCAGGGCCGCGGGACAGGGCGCGAAGGGCTCACCTCCCTTGCAGGGCGTGCGGTGCTGGCTGTGCTGGGCCCGGTAGCCCTCGATGACCTCCCAGGAGCCGTCGTCGCGCCGGATGGGGAAGGACAGACTCAGCACATGGTTGCAGGGCTTGATTATCCGCAGGATGCCACGCACCCGGTTCCGCTTCTGCTCCTCGCTCTCCCGGGTCTTGAGGTCCTCCACCAGCTTGTCCTCCACGATGCTGGCGCCACGGTCGAAGAAGCCCTCCACCATCTTGAAGAAGTTGGGGTCGTCCTCGCGGTCGGCCGCCGCCTCGCTGTAGTGTCGCCGGCCGGGCGGCGTGAGCCCCGGCTGCGGGGCGGCGGCGGCTGTGGCGGGCTGCCCGCGGGCCCGGCCCAGCAGCGCGGCCGAGTCGGCTGCCGCCGAGCCTAGGGCTGCGGGCCCGACGCGGGACAGTAGCAGCGCTTCACCCAGGCACCGGTACATGTCGGCAGGACGGAGGCCGCGGAGGCAGGCCCGGGGACAGACAGAGGGAGGAAGGGCCCGGCGCGGGCTGCCCTTTTAAGCTGTAGCTTCCTGCCTTCCTGGCTGTCCCCTCCCCTCCGGCGCTCGCCGCCTAACGGGAGGACGGACTTAGGGTGCAGTGGGCCAACGTCGCCTGTGCCTTGCAGGGCAGGGGGCGCGCGCCGCCCAGGGAGCCGGGTCGGCGGCGTGCGCCGGCGGGGGCTCTCGGGGGCGCGCAGGCGTGGGTCGTCCTGGTGCGCATGCTCTCAGGGCGAGGGGCGGGGCGAGGGACCCCGCAAGCTTCCGGGATCTGCGGGGAGCAGGTGTCTCAGGTTTGTACGCGCCCCGGGCCTTGTCCGGTGGGGGGTGTTTTGCCGGGGGAGGGAGCCTTCCTGGGGAAGGGGCCCACCTGCCTCTGGGGGGCGCTGAGAGTCCGGTCCTGAGACCGCGCGCGGGTGAAGGTGGTGCGGTCTGGCGGTGGGCCGAGGGCGAATGAGTCATGGGTGTCCCTCCTTTCCGCCCGGGCGCCCTCGGGCGCGGGGCAGCCATCCTGTCACCCCTGCGTCTGTCTTGGGGCGGCCCGGAGAAGCAGCGTTTGGAGGCCCGGCTAAGAGCTTGGCTTTATCCGCTGGGTCTTCGAAGAACTCTTGTCATCGGAGTTGGAGTTTTGAAGTGGCTTTTAGGAAGTGGAAGGGAGAAAGCCTGAGAGCTGGGGAATCCCTTACCTACTGGCTTTCACCACTTTAAGTTTTTTTATTTTGTTCCATTCAACCACTCAGTGAGGTTGAGATGAAATAGTTATGTTGTATCAAATACAAATTTGATACAAATCGTTGTATCTTTCTAAAATTTACTGAGTGTGCTTCCCCATTTCAGAGATACGTTCTTGAAATAGTCTAAAAACAAGGACGCTATAGAAATGCAATAATACTCCCGGATATTGTTTCTCAGTAGTATATGTATTAATGGTCCAGAATAGGATTTGTAAACGTTAAAGGACATGAGGGTTTAATTATGTACTTACACATACTTGATGAGAAATGCTAAAGTTATACATTAGATGCTTGTTAAAAGTCTAATGACTCAAGTTTTTAAGACAAGCTATCAAAGGCCGCATAACCAGCTTTAGCGGTCCCAGTGTACTTTCGTGATTTTAAAATGGCACTTTTTTGACCTGCAAAACGATTTTGCTTCCTAACATTCACTTTATTCATCTATTAGCATATGGAAGAGAATGTTTTAATTCTCACAGTATTCAGTACAGTATAAGGTGATAACCTAGATCAACTAAATTACATTAATCTATTCAGTGTGCTGTCAAAGCAAAAAAGGCAGAGCTTATCTTATTTTTATCTTTTTTTTTTGTATTATCTTATTTGCTAGATAAATGATAGTCATTATATTTGTATTGTGTTTTTCAGTGATAACTATTCTCTGGACTGAATCCTGAATTTGTTGTGTTGGTCAAATGATTAAGGTACTAAATTTCCTTTTCACTTGATAGTATTATTTTATATTGCAAAAACAACAACAAGCAAATACAAAGTATCAGAATAAAGTGATTAGAATCACTGAACGTGGAAATTTTTCCCCTTCAGATTAAATTCTTAGGTGTGTTTTGAGGAAAGTGGTTTAAAAGCTTAGTTTTATTGCCCTTGTTTATCTCTTTCTTGATAACTATAGCCTTCAGAAAAATAAATGTTTAACTTTGCTTCTTCCCAGTTTTGTTCACCTGAATTCAAGAAGGTAGAAAGGCTATGGAAAGAGTGAGGAAATTTTAATTGAGAGTCTCCTATGTGTAGATGTTTTACGAAGTATCTCTAAAAGAACCCCTAAAAGTAGATTTTTTCGTTTTTAAAATCATTGTTTTTAAATTATTTACAAGTTGTAAAAAAAAATTCAAACTGTATAGATAGATTTTTTAAAAGAGTGGAATCATCCAAACACTGTCCTGACCCCCACCTTCCCATTTAGTAAGTAGTTGGAGTGTTTCTTTTCATTCTGAAGTAGGTATTATAATTCCTGATTTATCTGGAGGGTGAACTGAGGCTCACAGAGACCAAGCAAATTGTTGATGATCACCTAGATGGTAAATAGCACGCTAAGCTTCACACCGTGTATCTGACTCCAAGTTATGCTATTTCTGTTATTCCAAGAAGTATTTTAAGTGTTTGTTGCATTTAGTTTAAAATTATTTACTGTGATGTAAAGTCTAGCAAGTTTCAGCTTTACACTGATGATTGCTATATAAAATATACAGATATTTTGCAAATTAAAGTTTATTGATAATAATTTTCAGTTCAAAAGGAGACTAGATTGGGGTTGACATGTATACACTAATATGTATAAAATAGACAACTATTAAGAACCTGCTGTATAAAAAATAAATAAAAATTAAAAAACAAAACAAAACAAAAAACAAAAGGGGGCTAGAATTTAAGTTGAAGGGAATTTTGGTCATTTGATAGCATTCAACAAAGACAACTGGTTTTCTGCCTTTAAGGTTTATGAGTTTTCCTTAGCTGTTTCAAAATTCCAGGTCTTTTCCCTTTGATTCATAGCATGCGTTTGTGCTTTCAAGTGCTTTAAAAAATATTTTAGAATTATTTTAGGATTTAGAAAGACAGCATATAAATACAGGAACAACATAGTTGTTTTAAAAATAATTTAATTTGGAAAGGTAATACATACTTTCTGCTTTGTCTCTAGATTTGTCTGTTCTGGACATTTTGTTTAACTGGAATCATGCAATCAATATATGGTTCTATATGGGAACATATGTATATGTATAACTGATTCACTTTGTTATAAAGCAGAAACTAACACACCATTGTAAAGCAATTATACTCCAATAAAGATGTTTAAAAAAATAAAAAATAAATAAATAAAAATATGGTTCTTTGTGACTGGCTTCTTTCACTTAGCGTATGTTTTAAAGATTCATCCGCGTTGTAGCATGTATCAATATTTCTTTTCTTTTAATGGCTAAATAGTGTTCATTGTATGGCTATAGCCCTCTTTTTTTAACCTATTCATCTTTGATGGACATTTGGTTATTTCCACTTTTGCGGTATTGTGAATAATGCTATTATGAGCGTTCTTGTGCAAGTTTTTGTTGAGATGGATGTTTTCAATTCTGTTGGGTATGCACTTTGGAGGGGAATTGCTGGGTCTGTGTTTAATCTTTTGAGGAGATGCCCAGCTGTTTTCCACATAAGCTAGACCATTTTAATTCCTATAGGCAGAGGATTCTAATTTCTTTGTATTCTCCCCAACACTTCTTTTTTTGCAGATTTTTATTTGAGTATAGTTGCTTTTCAATGTGTTAGTTTCTGCTGTACAGCAGAGTGAATCAGTCATACATACATATATATATATATATTCCCTCTTTTTTAGATTTCCTTCCCATTTAGGTCACCACACAGCATTGAGTGGAGTTCCCTGTGCTATACAGTAGGTTCTCATTAGTTATCTATTTTTCACATAGTAGTGTATATATGTCAGTCCCAATCTCCGAGTTCATCCTAGCCCCCCAACACTCATTATTATCTGGTGTGAAGGGGTGACTCATTTTGGCTTTGATTTGCATTTCCTTGATGGCTAATGATGTTGAGCATCTTTTTATGTATTTATTGATGATTTGTGTATATTTTTTAAAAGAAATGTATATTCATATCCTTCTTCCACTTTTAAATTGGATTGTCTTTATTGTTGACTTGTAAGAGTTCTTTATATATTTTAGATATAAATCTTGTATCAAATATTTGATCTGCAAGTGTTTACTTCCATTCTGTGGCTTGTCTTTTCAGTTTGTTGATGATGTCCTTTGAAGCACATAAGTTTTGAATTTTGATGAAGTCCAACTTATAAATGTTTTCTTTTGTGGCTTGTGCTTTTGGTGTCATGTCTAAGAAACGATTGTCCAGTTGAAGGTCGTGAAGATTTACACCTGTGTTTTCTTCTAAGAGCTTTGTAGTTTTAACATTTCAAGTTGATTTTTTTGTGCATGGAGTAAGGTTATGTTCATGTCTTTAATCCATTTTGAGTTGATTTTTTTGTATGGTGTAAGATAAGAGTGCAATTTCATTCTTTTGCATGTGGATAACCAGTTGTCCCAGCACTATTTGTTCAACAAAACACTATTTCTTCCCCACTGAAGTGTCTTCACACTCTCTTGAAATCAATTGACCTAGATGTGAGGGTTTATTTCTGCATTCTTTAGTTCTTTTCCGCTCACCCATATGTCTGTCCTTATGCTAGTACCACAGGGTCTTGGTTAGTGCAGCTTTGTAATAAGTTTTGAAATCAGGAAGTGTGAGTCCTCCAACTTTGTTCTTTTTCAAGATTGTTTGGTTCTTCTGAGTCCCTTGAATTTTCATATGAATTTTAGGATTAGGTGGTCTATTTCTGCAAAGAAGCCAGCTGGAATTTTAGTTTTATGTTGAGTCTATAGATCAACCTGCGGAGTGGTGCCATTTTAACAATATTACATCTTCTGATTCATGAACATGAGATGTCTTTTCATGTATTTGGGTCTTTTAAAATTTCTCTCAGCCATGTTTTGTCTTTTCAAAATATAAGTTTTGCACTTCTTTTGTTAAATTTATTTCTAAGTATTCTTTTTGATGCTATTATAACTGGAATTGTTTCCTTAACTCCATTTTCAGATTATTCATTGCAGGTATACAGAAATACAGTTGATTATTGTATATTGATCTTTTATGCTTCGACCTTACTGAACTCATTTATTCGTTCTGATAATTATTGTAGTGGATTCATTAAGATTTTCTCTATACAAGATCATGTCATCTGCAAGTAGAGGTAGTTTTACTTCTTTCTTTCCAATCTGGATGTGGTTTATTTTATTGCCTAATTGCTCCTTACTCTTTTTTACTGTTGTATAGTTCTTCATTGTATGGATGTGCCATGATTATTTTTGCTATTCTATCATTGATGGACGTGTAGGTTGTTTCCAATATCTTGAAGTTACAGTGGTGCTGCAGTGAATAACCTATTACATAGAATATCAGTTTTCAAACTCTTTCATCTCATGACTACTTTACCTTAAGAGTGAGTAGTGAATTTGAACTTAGAAAGAATTTAATAGACATCAGAATTTTGTTTAGTTCATATTTGACATAAATTTTCCTATCTGGATATTAAAAATGATATAATAAAACCAAATGATATAACAAATCGAATATTTAATTTTTTAAAGGGCTTTTAAAACAAGGAACTAAAAATCTTGATTTTTTATTTAAATCAGGTCCCTATGTTATTAATTTTTATTTATTTATTTATTTATATGGCTGCTTTGGGTCTTTGTTGCTGCGCGCAGGCTTTCTTTAGTTGCACAAGTGGGGGCTACTCTTCGTTGCGGTGCGCGGGCTTCTCACTGCGGTGGCTTCTCTTGTTGCAGAGCACGGGCTCTCAGCACATGAGCTTCAGTAGTTGTGGCTCGCGGGCTCAGTAGTTGTGGCTCGCAGGCTCTAGAGTGCAGTCTCAGTAGCTGTGGCGCACGGACTTAGCTGCTCCACGGCACGTCAGATCTTCCCAGACCAGGGCTCAAACCCGTGTCTCCTGCGTTAGCAGGCAGATTCTTAACCACTGTGCCACCAGGGAAGTCCCCCCCACGTTACTAATTTTAATAGGTTTTAGTTCTCAAGTGCTTGTCAGTACCTCATTAATCAGCCAGATGAGTGTGGGGGAGAGAAGAGTACCCCATAAAGAGGGAAGACCATTTGCAAAGTCCTGAAGGTAAATGACAGCATGGTTTGAAAATACAGGGTAGTGTATATTTTGGTTAAAAGCAATTTGATCATCATAACAGTTTGGCTTAAACAGCTGTTATGAATATCTCCAGTTCTGTTTTTTATTCAAGTATTGATAATTTGGGTGCATCATGGATTGTTTTTCAAGTCTTTGTGCCATAGTTTTCAGGATAATTTTTTCTAATATTTGCTTTTGTGCTTCTGATTGATATTCAGAAAAGTTTGTAATTTTGGATTTTTTCCCCCTTTAGTATGTTTTTGTAATAAGCAGAAAAACAGTAAAAGAAACTATATCCAAGAAAAGGATCTGAAATTTTCAGGGTTTGTAGTCTTTTTCCTCTTAAAAATTTTTTTGTTTTCTTAATAAAATGTCAGGTATATCTGCTTGGCTAGTTTGGCTAAGTTTTCATTTTGCTGTGTTGCTGAATAATATTCAACAAAGGTTTTATCAACTCTTGCTTAAGGGTTCTTTCCCTGTTATGAGTAAACATGAAAAATCATAGTAGGTTCTTTATCCCTTTAAGAATAACACGCAAGAAACAAGTGAGGTCTCTTAAAAATTAACTGGTCTAAGGTAGGATTTTGAACTCACGTTTATGTAATTCATTATGTCTCTGTCTCTCTCTTTTTTTAAATTGATGTTAAGTTTTTTGCTTTCCTTACAGGTAAAAAGGATAGTATATTGAGTTATTCATTATTCAAGATGCCTCACCATTCAGCTCCACTTATTGATCTATGTGGATGACCCTCTATAACAGCAAATCTTTATTCTATCTCTAGCATTTTCTCTCTGGAAATTTTAGATCAGTTGTGATTTCAATATGGAATTAGGGAAAAGAAAGAAAGAAATTATAAGCTAAAAATTGCAACACATTTCTGATGCTGTTAAAAGCAAACATAACTGAAAAATATACTGAAGAAGCAAAAAGTACCTTCCCATTGGCCATCATGGAGAGTTGCAGAAGAAACAGACTTTACTGTGAAGCATAGATGTGTGGATAATTATACTGAGTTTGCTCCTTAGCGAAAGGCAGAAAAGAAAAACATGTGAATGAAGCAGGTGGGATTAAGGTAGAGACACTGGTAATGTAAGCAGATAAGGGGTCCCTGGAGAAAGAGAACCAGGAGTGTTTTTCTTAACATAAGAGAAGCCATTTTGTGATCTAAGCCTGGCCACAATGCTTGCCCTTGAACAAGTCTCAGTAATTTTTTTTTTTTTTTTTTTTAAGTCTCAGTAATTTTGATCTTAAGGGAACTGAGGGAATGCAGGAACAGAGAAAAGGCAAACAATAGTGCAGTGATAAAGCAGAGTCCTAGTTCCTCCTCAGGGGATATACATAATAATATATCTTTGAGTTCTGCAGGAACTGAAGTCACATCCAGGTGGAGGATGGAATGATGTTGACCCTCCTGACTTCGAAACACTAAAGCTTGGACTCTGTTGACCTTTCCCTCAATTTGCCCCAATTTGTTTTTGTTTTGTGTTTCTTTGGCCATGCGTTATGCCAAATTCTTCTCTGCTCAAGTGCCTACATGAATATGCAGGTACCCTTACCTTAAAACTTCCCCACTTTTGCTGTTCTGGGAGACACTGCTTTGGGAAAGATCCCAGGTGTTCTCCTTACTTGCTGCAAGTAGTAATAAATCCTTCCTTCTCCCGATCTTTGGCTTGGTTGTGTGTATTGGCTGGATACCCACCCAGAGGCCAACCCAGTTTTCAAGTAACAGTAATGGCTGGAGTTGGCTAAGTAGCAACAATTTAACTTCCTGATCTGGATAGCATGCAATGAACAGATATTCATTAGCTTTGTTAGTTAGGATGCTTTGGCCCTCAAGTAACAATATCCAAATAAAGATGACTTAAACTAAAGCCGTAAATGATAGTAACTGTTATCCAACAAGAAGTCCAGAGGCAAGGACATTCATTGTTGATACAGGGTTTAGTGATCCATTGCTTCAGGGACCTAGGGCTTTTCTCTGTGTTATTTTTAGCAACTTGGTGATATCTCTCCTCATGGTTGCAAGATTGCTACAGTGATTCCAGGGGTCACATGCAGACACAACCAAGTATTATGTAGAAGAACAGCAGTTTCCTCCCATACATATCTCTTTATTGGTGAAGAAAACCTTTTCCAAAGGCCTGCCAGCCAGCTCAGCTCTCTTAGGCCCCAGTAGCTAGGATTGGTTATTTGCCCATGCTCTTGCTGTAAGGGAGGCTAGAAAGAGGACTTTCTAGCACTTTTAGCTTCTGAAGTATAGGCAGGCACTAACGGCAGGGGAGAAAGTTGTGGAAGGCATAACTGTTCAGTTGGCAGCCAACAGTGTTTACCGTATTTGCCATCAAAGATAACATCCTCTCCATGCTATCTTATTGTGATAATACATTTTTTAGAATACAAGTTCAGTTTAAGAGGGGTGAAGCATTCTTAACCATGACACTGGGAATTGTGATGGTTATGGTTTCATGTTCTTTACATTGAGAAATCTGCAGATTCTAGTTCCCTTTGAAGCTATCGTCATTATGTTCCATGTTCTCTACACTGAGAAATTTGCAGAGTCTAGTCCCCTTTGAGACCTTATATAATGATGATAGTTTTAAGATTATGCCTCCTGTTTTTGAACAGCTTTTTACCATTGACAGCTTGTGAGGCAGTAACTCCATGCTGTGGTGTTTGCTCTGTTGCCACACAAGAGGACAGGACAGAAACCCATCCTCAACTTCTGGGAAAAAAAATCTGGCCTTTATAATGAAATAGCAAGTGCTCAAATGATTTCAACAGATTTTCAGATGGAGCTGCCATCAGTAACTTATTGTCATTGGTGTAACATATAGGCAAATGGCTTAAATTAAGATGACTAATCTAGCATTTATGTTGAAATTAGAAGTTGTTCTGATCTTTGTCCTAAGGTTGGAAATGACAGCCTCATCATAGTCGCTGTTACAGTAACATACTGTCAGAAACACAGCTTGAGATAAGACTGTTTTGAAGATATATGGGTTAGCTATGTAAAGATGCCCTTTACATAGTTTTGTCCTCCACAGTGTCTTCATCAACTGTAGAATCTTTATGATTGCATTCTTGTAGGGCCATCTAAAACCAAAGAAACACAAAGGGATTACATCTTAGATTCTAGAAGTTGATATCTGTCAGCCATACACACTGAAAATTCCAGTCAGCTGTTTAAAAAAAAAGAAAAAAAGAATGAAGTATTGGTGAAAAGGTGTTAATACAGAAAGAACAAATATCTGGACTTCAAGAACATGGGGTATTTCTGATGAAAGGTTCAAATTAAAGCAAATATTTATCCTTCATGTGTTTTTTCTAGGTCAGGTATAAAATGAAATTATTTTGAATAATAATTATCTGGTATTTTTTATGTCTACTTTAATGAATTATAGACTTTGACTATCTTCTGTAATTTCATATTCTTTTCTGCCTTTTTAAAAAATACAATACAAACACCAGAAAAGTGAACCCAACCACATTCAGCAAACAATCACAATTGGCTTTAAATTAATTAGAAAAAGTTTAAGTGGAAAAACTGAAAAAACCAAGCCCTGAGAAGTTCCAATTCCTTGCCTCTTATGGTTTTCATTTATTTTAACATTTACTTAGGGAAAAATGAAAAAGTGTACAAATGAGAATAACAGAAAGACTACCCCTAAGTCCATGATACCTTTTTAACTACAGGTGTTCTTCACTGACCCAGCTCTTGGTGTCTGAACTCAGAAACAGGCTAGACAGGATAGCAAGGGTTGCTTAGATTTTATTCCTAACCTATTTCTATAGATTCATGTTGTTTCTAATCTAAATCACAATTTTTTCATATTGGTTCTCAATATGGAACATTTACGTTTTTCTAATTTTTCTCTATAGTTATCAGTGAAAGCAGAAATAACGGGCAAAAAATCAATTACAGGAAATTCCCTGGCAGTCCAGTGGTTAGGACTCAGCACTTCCATTGCAGGCGGCCTGGGTTCAATCCCTGGTTGGGGAACTAAGATCCTGCAAGCTGCACAGTGCAGACCAAAAAAAAAAAAAAAAAAAATCAATTAGAATTTTAAAAAGTAGGATAACACCTGAAAAATTTGAAATATGAAAGAATAATGCTTAAAAATATATATCTAGGATCATAAAAGCACTCCATGATATAATTAAGGTAGAATACAGGTATCCCCCACTTTTGGAAAGTTCACCTTACTCCACTTCACTTTTATGAAAGACCTACATTAGTATCGGTTTTCAGTACCTAAAAGAAATCTGAAGAGGACTTAAACTTTTTGAAAAAAGGTGAAAAGCAAAAATAGCGCTCGGCGTTTGTCTTGAAGGGAGCCAAGCTGTTATAGAGATGGTGCACCACCAAGCTCCTTCTCAGGAACCACACTCAGCATGTCAGCGTCAGACAGCCATAGCTTTGAACTGTTCCTGTGTGCATCTATGCTTTATCTCAGTTTATTTTGCGCATCCATTAGCTAGATGTCTCCTAAGGTAATTGCTTCTTCACTTCACACCGTTTCAGCTTATGAAAGGTTTCAGAGGAATGCTCTCCTTTCGCATAGTGGGGGAGAACTGTCATTGGAAAAACAGAACCAAAAACAATGACTAGGTATTTTCCACTTTTGAAAATTGATTTTTTATTTATAATAATTTCTCTTGAAATAATTTTTCTTTAGAAATAATTTTAGATTTACAGAAGAGTTGTAAAGGTACTAGAGTTCCCTTTGACCGTCTTTCCCTACTATCAACATCTTATATAGCCACGACGCATTTATCAAAACTAAGAAATTAATGTCGGTACAGGTATATTTATTTTTGATTGTCATTTCAGCCAAATTATCATGTTGACCAACATGCTTTTTGCCAAATTACCTATAGCTGCACTATGGATCTTAATCAAGATCACTGCTATGTCCTCATAGCAGGACGTGCTTTCAGGTGGTCATGTGACCTTAATCCCTTGTTCCTCAGGCTACAGATGATTGATTGCCTTTCAGGAAGGTGCCTTTGGGCAGCAGGTGCCTTTTGGCCTGCCATGTCCAGTCTAAATGCTGGCCCAGAAACCTATGACATGACTTGGTCAGAAAGATGACTTTCCAGTTTTAATTTCATTTCTCATCTATGTGTATCTTTATAATATCCTTGTCCCCCCTTCTAAATGTGGTCCAAGTGTTTTCTTTTTTTAAACAAAAGAAAATCCTGGTCAAAATGGTATGAATTAGGTAGCGCTGTCATAGTTCAGTATCGCTGGAGTGTGAGTATATGTGTTGTGGGGGGAGGGGGAGAAGCAGGAGAAGAAATGGGAAGAGATCAGGTGGGACAGCTCACCAGATGGTGTGTCTCTTCAGAGGACCATTTCATTGGCTTTACTGATATCCTCTGTTGTATGTTCATTCTTTGTGATTTTTGATTCTAGAGATGGGGATCTTTCATAGTTCTATGACATTCTCAACTGTTACCTCTTCAAATACTGTCTCTACTCAGTTCTATCATCTCTCACTTTATCTTCTATGTATCTTACCTATTCTTTTTATGCAACTTTTAATTTTTTTATGTTTTATTCTATAGGTGCCTGGGGTCAGGCAAAGTGCCACCTTAATCCAAGGTTTGTAATTCCCGGGACCATGAGACAGTGCAGACCTTGGTTATAGGACTTCAGGGACTGGTTTACTTTCAGATGACTGTTAGTGTGAGGGTGTTGCCCTTTAGGGTTACAGATGATTGCGGGGGTACTCTCTTACTAGACTCATCATTTTATGTGGGTCCTGTGCTTTGAATTGTGTTCCTCATACCCTATGACATCATCAAACAAAAATTTATATTTTCCCTTATGATCAAATGCCCTCAGATCAAAAGCAGCTCCATTGCTAACTTACTCTAGGTTCCTGGTTTTCTCTTACAGTTTTAACTAGGTAATTCCTTACTATCTTGTTATGGCTTAGTGACTTTTAAGGATTTGTTTTTTATATTTCACCTAGTGTTTTTAGTTGTTTTCATAGGATGAGTTGGCTTGACTCTTGCTCATCACTTTGGAGAGCTGGAACTTATGTTGTTATTTACATATTTAAGTATGTCTAATATTGATCATTGTAAACACACACACACACAAGATCCTTTTGTATTCTACTTAAAGTTGCATTACAGTTATAGATTCATATGGGAGGAATTGATATCTTACATTATTGAAGCATAAAAGTATGAAGCACCTTCCATTATATTCAAACAGCCTCTACACAGTTTTTATAGGCTAACTTTTATTCCTGTGGACTTTATTTATTTATTTTAATTTTTTTTTTAAGATTTTTTTTTTTTTTTGATGTGGACCATTTTTAAAGTCTTTATTGAATTTGTAACAATATTGCTTCTGTTTTATGTTTTGGTTTTTTGGCCCTGAGGAATGTGGGATCTTAGCTCCCTGACCAGGGGATGAACCCATACCCCCTGCATAGGAAGGCATAGTCTTAACCACTGGACCACCAGGGAAGTCCCTGTTTATTTTAATTTAAAAGAAACTTGTCTTGATTCTTTGTTGGATTTGTTTCTGTTTTGTGTTTCTGTTTTAAATGGCTTTAGCCTGGAGAAGGCACCCTATGAATTTACATAACTGTCTTTGTAAAACTCTGTAATTGCATTGTTCTTAAAATGGAAATAGGAACTTATTTATGGTCTTTTATTTGACTTTCATATCCAAATTAAAATGTGGTGGGTGTCTACTTTAAATCTTTTAACTCCTTAATACTCAGATTTATTAGAAGATTTTAAGGTTTATTTTCTCTCTCACATTTTACTTAATTATTCATTCATTCATATAGAACTGTTTATTAAGCACCTCTTATTGACCAGAGCCTGCAGTGAACAAGACAGACAAGGACAGAGCTTGGGAAGTTAGATTGCAAGGAGTGCTAGAGAGGAAGTAACAGGGTGCTGTGCTGCTTTAGATAGGGTGGCCAGAGAGCCCTTTTCAAGGAAGAAACATTTACATTGAAACTAAAGGCTGAGTTGGAGCAACCTATATAAAGAGCTGTGGGTACAAGTGAAGGAAACAGCATGTGGAGAAGCCATGAGAGAGGAAAGACCTCGACATATTTTAGGAATGGACAGAAACCAGTGTGATTTTGGAGAGGTAGATTATGTCGGCAAGGGCTTTACCTTTTCACTTTTTGTTCAGTGAGAAACCCAATTGCAAGTGTAACGGGCATAAATTTTGTAAACTACAAATTTCAATGTGCAAACATGTAGCTTTCATTATTTCTCTATAACTAAAACTTCCTTAACTCTGGAGCTTCTTATTTCTACTGGGTAATAGAAAACAATCTTGCCAGTTTAGGATAAAGTCAGTACCTTCTGGTCTAATTTATTAGTTAATTCCAGGTTTACTCAGACCCTTGGGTAAATAATCAGTCCTTTGGATAAATGTTCAGTTTTTTCACATCCCCTCCTTTTTTTTTCTGGGGTGGAAGGTATTCATAGAGAAGCCTTATAATATTTTCTGGCATCGAGGAAGTGGCCTCTCATCTTTGTGCCATCCTCTGCCCTTGGCCACTACCTTGTTGTGCCTTGTACTGGCTTAATCTTGAGTGGCCCTGTCTGCTCTGCTGCATCTGAGGCTGATGTCCCTGATGCTTCCATGGCCTCTGGTCAGCGGGTCTGTGTGTGCTGGGTCCTCCTTAAACCCAGGCTCTTTTGGGCCCACTGACCCAAGGCAAACTCCTAATGGTTTCCACATTTTGCTGGCATGCTTGGGACTCTGAGGTAGCTTTTCAGGAGTGTGGTCTGGGCATGTCATTGGTATTGCTCCCCTACTACATTGAGGTAGTGTTAGTTGCAAGCTTTTGCTAAAAGGCTTGCGGTTCCCTGGACCATAACTTGGGAAGGGGAAACATAATTATCTTCTATTCTGGGCCCTTCCCCACAAACATACTGGAGATCTTTCTCACCCTTCCTCACCCTGAGACTTAGCCCCAGATGAGACAGAAGGTAAGAATTTTGAACTTGTATCTAAGCTATTTCTATGTCCTCTAAATTGCTGGGGAAGAATTGCATTTACGTCACCACCTGCTACTTCCTCTGTGCTGTAGTTTACAGTATAAACTCAGCAGGCAGAGTTTTCATGCCTTGGGGTGTGATATTTAAAGCCATGGTTTTAGAATTTAAAAAGCTCTTTTTACTCGTAAGCCTTCATATACTGCCATTGAAATCCTTATCTTTCAAGAATTATGGTTTCAGTGGATTAAGGAGCTAACTGTAAGAGATGAAGCTGTAAAAGTCTTAGAAAAAATGTAGGTATAAATATTTATGATCTTACACTAGGCAGCAGTTCCTTAAATAGGACACCAAAAGCACAAATAGCCAAAGAAAAAATAGATACATTGGACTTCGTCAAAACTGAAAACTTTTGTGTATCAAAGGATATTATCAAGATAGTGAAATATCCAAGTACCAGTATCTTTTCATAGAGTAAAAGGGTCCAGAACTCCGGATAGGATTCCCAGCTAGAGAAGTAAATTTTGTCATCATCAGTGAGTAGATAATGTAAATACAGTCATCCTGGGGTGGACGTTAGAAGAGCCAAGAGAGGAGCCCTGGGGGAGTGTCAGAATCTAAGGGCTGAGTAGAGAAAGGAAGGAAGGATCTGAGAGGTTGAAATATGAGTATGAATTACCATAAAAGCTTCCCCAACTCGATTTTAAGTTTCTTGAGGACTAAGACCATCATGTTCATCATTTTATCCACAGTTCTTATCATAAAGTAGGTTTTCAGTAAATGTCATTAAATGAAGACAGAAGTTTTAAGAAAAGAGTGGTCAGCAGTGTCAAATGTAGAAAACAGGTCAGCTACTATAACGACAGAGCAGCAAGTAGCTGATGGATCATCTTCTATAGAACAGTTTCAGTGGAATCTCCATGGTAGAGATAAATGCCAGGTTGCTGAGAACTAGAGTGAATAGTTGTGAGAGAGTGGAAGCAGTAAGTGCAGGCATTCTTTTCAAAAAGCTTGTAGAGATACAGGATCATAGGTAGAGGGCATATTCTATCAAGATGAGAGAAAGTTCAGCATGTTTATGTGCTAAACAGAAAGAGTCAGAAGGAACGGAGAAGTTGATGATACAGGAAGAAGGAGGTATGTGAGACTGATTGAACATTGTCCTTAAGAGTAGAGGGAACAGAGTGAGGATACTAGGTTTCAGTAGGAATAGGAATATTGTTTCCATTGAAGTAGGAATAAAGAAAGGATGGTGCAGATGGAGAAAAGTGTTTGGGTGGTAGGTGAGGAATTTGGGGCATCAACACACTTGATGAATTTTTCAGTGAAGTGGGGGGATCACCTCATCAGCTGAGATTATAGAGGATGGTGATGGTGATTGTAGGGGAGAGTTTGAGGAGAAAGGGAGAATTTCATTGAGAGAAATGAGAGGGCTAACTGAATGGGATTACTTAAAGGAATTGTAATAATTTTTCATGGCTCTGGTATATATAGTTGTGTGATGATATTTTCCCCCCTCTCTCAGGCCTCACCAGCCTGAAGGGCTGAGCAGACAAGTTGAACAACTGGATTGATTTTGGATTGAGTTTTACAGGCCAGTGTGGCAGACAGAGTAAGGATGCAAGAAATGACAGTAGTTAGAGCATTTCAAGTTCTGGGCCATTGAGTCTAGGCTCAGTAGCGAACAAATGAAACCAGAAAGTAGCTGCTGGGATATAAGTGGTCAAGACTGGATACTGGATTTTAAGATTAAACAGGAGCAGTTGCTGGTTATGACTGAATGCAACATCTGGCTATGGAATGGGTTTCTGAAGTGGAGAGAAAGTGAAGGTTCCTGGAGTTGAGATAAGGGAACTGTAGAGCTAGAATTTTACAGGAGTCAGCTACACAGGAAGTGAGTTGCTCAGAATGGTGGCAGAGCAAGGGGTGGAAAGATTTTGAACCAGGTTCCAAAGCCTTTAGTGAACGTGGGAGAGTGACCAAGAGACCAGTGGATGACAAGGAGAGAGAGGTAGCAGCAGATGACTTAAACCTCAAAAGACGTACCTTTATCTGAGGGTAAAGAACTGTGATGGTGAACAAGGCATGACTTCCATGCTTCACGTTTGCTGAGTGGGAGAGAATAGCTCTCACCCAGATTAGTTTAGAGAGCAAGACTGCTGGCAACCAATTTAAATTGGTTGGGGTTTAGGGAATTTGTTTGCAGTGGAACAGTGTAAAGGGTTATCAGGAAGTATAGCTATTGGAGGGTGTGTGATGGTCGAAGAGGGAGACAGTACAGAGCAGAAATGAGATCAGAGTGCAGCAGGAAAGAGGGATTAATCGTAGGGGCTTACATTTTGGATGATTGTAAGAATATGGTGATTTTAGCTAATCTCAAAATTTTTATTAATTTTGTGGGAAAAATGCGTTGGTGCTGACAGACTGAGATTCTGGGTTATGCGCAAAGCTAGATGAGTTCATTGTTTTCAGGTCTACTTGGCAGTGTTTAGCAGTCTGTGACCTTTGCTCAGCATGTCATAAAGAACCCTAGCATGGGGCTGTTTTCTTTTTGGCAAGGCTTAGCCCTGGGAAAGAAGGAAGGCAGGGGTGGAGGCGATTGGTGCTCACTTGATTTTTTGGCCCTGACAAACTTGTCTCTAAGGGGTGGGCATATGGGTAGAGGTTACCCTGAGTCCATATTGGGGTGAGAAATCATTAGGTCTTCAGGCCTTTGCACAGCAGACGCCAGGTTAAGAGGGAGTGTAAAACTTTCTGAGTCACAAAAGGAGGGAATGGCAATATAAATAGTTCTTGATCTCTTTAAAGGCATGTAAATTTAGTAATATTGCAGCAATAGTTTAGCCATATTTAAGTTATAAAGTATAACCTGAAATACTACATGTTAAATGTGGTTTTTTTTGGCCAGGCCGTGCAGCTTTCAGGATCTTAGTTCCTGCACCAGGGGTTGAACCTAGGCCACAACAGTGAAAGTGCCAAGTCCTACGGATGGACCGCCAGGGAATTCGCTAAATGTCTATTTTTGGACATTTAGAAAATGTATCAATTGATAAAGTTACAAAATAATATTCTGAGAGTTTTACCTCTCCCAATATGCCTTAAAACCAAAGGTTACTCTACATTAATATTTGGCATATTTTAAATATGCTTTCAGACTTCCTCAGGTCACAAAATACTTAGAATCATGATGCATGGTGTTTTTGCAGAACACTAAGAAATACTGATGTGTGTGATTTCATTGTACAAACTAAGAACAATTTTGCTAGCAGGTAATATGACTTCGTTGTATGTTTAACCATTTCTGCCTCTCACAAAACGATAAATAACCTTTGAAAGAAATCACATTTCACACTTTTCCCGTCTTTGACCACTAGGCCAGTTTGCTTTGTTTTGTCATCTAGTAGAACTTTAGCTCAAAGGCAAGTGGTATCAAGTAAGAGTTAAGCAAAATTGACATACTCCATAAAGAAAACTTGGAAAATGTAGAGAAGTAGGAAGAAGGGTCACCTATGGCTCAAATCAACCATAGTTGACATTTGGGTGTTTGTTTATTTATTTATTTTTTGTTTCTTGTTTTTGGGGTTTTTTTTTTGGATTGGGCTAAGTGGCTTTATTAGAGAAAGCCAAGATTACAAAGGACTTAAGAGTTGGCATTGGGGCCCTTCTTCTTGCCAAAAGTGGGCACAACATTGACAAAGCACTGGTTGTACTGCATACGCTTCTTGGCCTGGCCCATTTTCTTTTTCTCTTGTTTGGCCACCTTGGGAATCTGACCTCTTACTTTCCTGGCACGGGTCAGGGAACCATGGACTTTACCTCCAAACATGCAGCTGGCTACTTCCAGAGTGCTCGGAGTGCTCACAGCCTCCACCCCACACTGGCCCAGGGTAGCCTCATCCTGCAGGAGCAGGACCTGATCTTCTGGCGTGAGGCCCTCCAACGAGGCTACATGAGCCTTGATCTGGGTGACTGTCACCTGGCCAGTCACCTGGAGAGTGTGTAGCTCCTGCGCACAAACAGCTGCGTGTTGGCGACTGAACCACTTTACCAGTGCCACTAACGTGAAGATGGAGTTGAGAAAGGAAGGAATGAGGATGTGCACGTCCTCTCCGCCTGCTGTGTGCCACGTCACTGGGTGTATTTTTATTTATTTATTATTATTATTTTTTAAAATTAATTTATTTTTGGCTGCGTTGGGTCTTCATTGTTGCCTTCGGGCTTTCTCTAGTTGTGGCAAGCGGGGGCTACTCTTCATTGCAGTGCGCGAGCTTCTCATCGCGGTGGCTTCTCTTGTTGCAGAGCACGGGCTCTAGGCACACGAACTTCAGTAGTTGTGGAACGAGGGCTCAGTGTTTGTGGCTCGCGGGCTCTAGAGCGCAGGCTCAGTAGTTGTGGCGCACGGGCTTAGTTGCTCCGCAGCATGTGGGATCTTCCCGGACTAGAATACACATTGGCAGGCGGATTCTTAACCATTGCACCACCAGGGAAGTCCTTGGTGTATTTTTAGATTTAGTTTTTGTCTTAAATTTTGATTACTTGGCTTGTTTTAGAAAATTATGCTTATACTACAAAAATAAACTAGTAACTTGCTTTTTCACATAGCATTATTCATAATCTTTCAAATATAATTTGTAATGACTGTGTAATGCAAGTAATGTACCACTCTTTGTTTAATCCTTCCACTAAAATTAGACTTATTTATTTATTTATTATTTAAAATTAGACTTATTTATTTATTTATTCCACTAAAATTAGACTTATTTATTTATTTATTTTATTTATTTATTAGACTTATTTATTTATTTATGGCATTATTCATAATCTTTCAAATATAATTTGTAATGACTGTGTAATGCAAGTAATGTACCACTCTTTGTTTAATCCTTCCACTAAAATTAGACTTATTTATTTATTTATGGCTGCACCACTTGGCTTGCGGGATCTTAGTTCCTGGACCAGAGATGGAACCTGGGCCCTCAGCAGTGAGAGCTCTGAGTCCTAACCACTGGACCACCAGGGAATTCCCTAGACTTCTTTAGTATTTCTAATTTTCCACAATATTAAACAATGATGCAATATGTGTATTTAAGGTTTTGTCTTGTATTCTTATTTATTTCCATAGTATAGATTCTTGGAAATTGATTTGTTTGATCAAAGGTTGTAAGCATTTCTGAAGATCCTGACACATACTGCTTAGAAAAAATTCCAAGTGGAAGGGTAGCATGATCAGCACTCTGGTAATGACTGTAAATTTGTCAAATGGGCACAATAAATACCAAACGGAAAACACACCATCATTTGAATATTGACTTCTATGCAACAGATACGAGACTTAAATAGATGTATCTTGATAACGGAAACCATTCATGTCCTTATTCAAATGATTGCGGGCTGGGTGATGATGAATAGGTTCCACATAGTATCTTGGATAATTGAATGACTACTGTGATGAGATGTGATCACTTGAAGCCACTGAGGGCTGTGAGAATGGAAAATAAAACAATGCTCTATTCTACTACATGTACAGGTTCCAGGCACTGAACCCATGTGCTGGAATCTGTAAGGAGCTATTACTGGCTTATTAAGGATAAAACTCAGGAATAGCCAAGTGGAAGAGGTGTGTAGGGCAAGGTATGGGGGAAGGGGCGTGGAGCTTCCCATGCCTTCTTCCACATGCCACCCTTCCTGCACCTCGATGTGTTCACCATCTGGGAAGCACTAAACTTGTATTTGTTTTAAACAGATTTAATTTTAGTGATGGAATTCTTTATTGTTTCTCATAGTGTTTTTTCTTTGTTTTGTTTTGATTTTAAAAGACATTAATCAGTCTTGAGGGATGGTCTGTGGAAAAGTGGGTTCTATCATATAAGTTTGGGAAACTGCATACTAGGTATATCCCTTGACTCCTTGGAGATTCATGATGAGCATCAACTTTTATCAGGTTGATAAAGGCTCAGGGAAATGATGTTACTACTATTAATTTAACATTTATCAAGCACTTATTAATTTAACGCTCTGTTCTAACAACCCCAGATTTTTTTTTAAACATCTTTATTGTAGTATAATTGCTTTACAAAGGTGTGTTAGTTTCTGCTTTATAACAAAGTGAATCAGCTATACATATACATATATCCCTATATCTCAACCCCAGATGTTTTAATCTTTCTAATTTTTACAACAAATCTGTCTTTGCAATTGTCTCCTTTTTTTTTTAACAGGTGGGAAACCTGAGACCCAGAGTAGTGAAATAACATGTTCCAAATCTCGTGGCTAGGCCAGGAGGTGGAAGAGCAGGGATTGAAACCCAGATAGTCTGACTCCAGCGGGCTCCAGGCACTATGTTGTACTGCTTGTAACCAGCGAAGAAACTGGTTTAGTGTTAAGTCCAGCATTTCTCAAACTTGATTGACTGTGGAAACTCATTATCTTTCAATATTTTATAGGGATTAGTCTTCCATGAAGTTAACTCTGAAAAATGCTGCTTCGAGCCAGCCTACGCTGATGATCTGCAGTCTTTCAAAAAGTGTTGCTTTAGAATAGAACTATTTTTTTTTAACTTTGTTCTCTTTTGATAATATTAAATGTATACTTATTTATTTGTTACTTTTTTTCTACTCAAAAGTCTAATATTTTGACTTGAAGGTATTTTATATTCTCTTTCACAGTCACTGTCATAGGAATTTTTAAAAGGGCAACATCACTCTTTAGTACTTTTGAGGTAAAACAGTTCATAATCCAAATCATTATTTTACTCTGCTTTCTCTGCTCTAATATTATCATAAAGTTTTAAAAATAAATTAAGAAACTGGGCTTCCCTGGTGGCGCAGTGGTTGAGAGTCCGCCTGCCGATGCAGGGGATACGGGTTCGTGCCCCGGTCCGGGAGGATCCCGCATGCCGCGGAGCGGCTGGGCCCGTGAGCCATGGCCACTGAGCCTGCGCGTCCGGAGCCTGTGCTCTGCAACGGGAGAGGCCACAACGGTGAGAGGCCCACGTA